>NC_045731.1:25416776-25436398 GCF_009834535.1 Camelus ferus
ACTCAGAATTCCGGAACGCGGCCGAGTGGTTTCGGAAGGTTTGGGGCCGCCCTCCACGCAGCTGCATGGTGTCACAGGTGTTCCCTGGCAGGGAAAATTCTGCTAATTACCTCATCTGTCCAGGGGTAGGCAGTAGATGCTACCTGCATTTCCAGCCCAACCCCCGCATTTCCCCATTAACCCGCACTACGGGAAACTCGGGGAAACACGTGGAGGGCTCCTAGAAGATCCCAGGCCCTGCAGACAGAGGACGGAACCTCGCCACACTCAGAATTCCGGAACGCGGCCGAGTGGGTGTGGGAGGATTGGGGCCACTTCCACGCAGCTACCTGGTGTCACAGGTGTTCCCTGGCAGGGGGAAGTCCGCTAATTACCTGATCTGTCCATGGGAGGCACTAGATGCTACCTGCATTTCCAACCCTACCCCTAATTTCCCCGGCAGCCCGCAATAGGAGACACTCGGGGAAGACACGCGGAGGGCTCCTAGGAGATCCAAGGCGCTTCAGACCGAGGACGGAACCTCGCCAAAATCAGAATATCGGAACGAGCCCGAGTGGTTGGGGGAGGTTTGGGGCCGACCTCCACGCAGATGCCAGGTGTCACAGTTGTTCCCTGGCAGGGGAAAAACCGCTTATTACCTCACAAGTCCAGTGGGAGGCATTAGATGCTACCTTCATATCCAGCCAACCCCCGAATTTCTCCGGCAGCCCACATAGTAGACCCTCGGGGAAGACAGCGGAGGGCTCCTAGGAGATCCCAGGCTCTGCAGACAAATGACAGAACCTCGCCAAACTCAGAATTCCGGATCGCGGCCGAGTCGATGGGGGAGGTTTGGGGCCGCCCCCCACACAGCTGCCTGTTGTCACAGGTGTTCCCTGGAAGGGGGAAGTCCACTAATTACCTGATCTGTCCAGGGGTAGGCAGTAGATGCTACCTGCATTTCCAGCCCAACCCCTGCATTTCCCCATTAACCCGCACTACGGGAAACTCGGGGAAAACACGCGGAGGGCTCCTAGGAGATCCCAGGCGCTGCAGACAGAGGACGGAACCTCGCCACACTCAAAATTCCCAAACGCGCCCGAGTGGGTGGGGGAGGTTTGGGGCCGCACTCCACGCAGCTGCCTTGTGTCACAGGTGTTCCCTAGCAGGGGGAAGTCCGCTAAATACCTCATCTGTCCAGGGGAAGGCACTAGATGCTACCTGCATTTCCAGACCAACCCTCGCATTTCCCCGGCAGCCCGCAATAGGAGACAATTGGGGAAGACACACGGATGGCTCCTAGGAGATCCCTGGCGCTGCAGACAGAGGACGGAACCTCGCCACACTCAGAATTCCGGAACGTGGCCAAGTGGGTGGGGGAGGTTTGTGGCCGCCCTCCACGAAGCTGCCTGGTGTCACAGGTGTTCCCTGGAAGGGGGAAGTCCACTAATTACCTGATCTGTCCAGGGGGAGGCACTAGAGCTACCTGAATTTCCAGCCCAACCCCCGCCTTTCCCCGGCAGCCCGCACTAGGAGACACTCGGGGAAGACACGCGGATGGCTCCTAGGAAATCCAGGTGCTGCAGACAGAGGACAGAACCTCGCCACATCCAGAATTCTGGAACGCGGCCGAGTGGGTTTGGGAGGTTTGGGGCCGCCCTCCACGAAGCTGCATGGTGTCACAGGTGTTCCCTGGCAGGGGAAATTATGCTAATTACATCATCTGTCCAGGGGTAGGCAGTAGATGCTACCTGCATTTCCAGCCCAACCCCCGCCTTTCCCCATTAACCCGCACTACGAGAAACTCGGGGAAAACACGGGGACGGCTCCTAGGAGATCCCAGGCGCTGCAGACAGAGGACGGAACCTCGCCACACTCAAAATTCCGGAACGCGCCCGAGTGGGTGGGGGAGATTTGGGGCCGCTCTCCACGCAGCTGCCTGGTGTCACAGGTGTTCCTTAGCAGGGGGAAGTCCGCTAAATACCTCATCTGTCCAGGGGGAGTCACTATGCTACCTGCATTTCCAGACAAAACCCTCGCATTTTCCCGGCAGCCCGCAATAGGAGACAATTGGGGAAGTCACGCTGAGGGCTCCTAGGAAATCCCAGGCGCTGCAGACAGAGGACAGAACCTCGCCACATCCAGAATTCCGGAACGCGGCCGAGTGGGTTGGGGAGGTTTGGGGCCCCTCCACGAAGCTGCATGGTGTCACAGGGTTCCCTGGCAGGGGAAATTATGCTAATTACATCATCTGTCCAGGGGTTGGCAGTAGATGCTACCTGCATTTCCAGACCAACCCTCGCATTTCCCCGGCAGCCCGCACTAGGGGACACTCAGGGAAGACAAGCGGAGGGCTCCTAATAGATCCGAGGCGCTGCAGACAGAGGACGGAACTTCTCCACTCTCAGAATTCCGGAACGAGGCCGAGTGGGTGTGGGAGGATTGGGGCCGCCCTCCACGAAGCTGCCTGGTGTCACAGGTGTTCCCTGGCAGGGGTAGTCCGCAAATTACCTCATCAGTCTATGGGGAGGCACTAGATGCTACCTGCATTTCCAGCCTAACCTCCGACTTTACCCAGTCGCCCACAATAGGAGACACTCGGGGAAGACAAGCGGAGGGCTCCTAGGTGATCCCAGGCTCTGCAGACAGAAGACGGAACCTCGCCACTCTCAGAATTCCGGAACGCGGCCGAGTCGATGGGGGAGATTTGGGACGGCCTTCCACGCAGCTGCCTGTTGTCACAGGTGTTCCCTGGAAGGGGGAATTCCACTAATTACCTGATCTGTCCAGGGGGAGGCACTAGATGCTACCTGAATTTCCAGCCCAACCCCTCCTTTCCCCGGCAGCCCGCACTAGGAGACACTCGGGAAGACACGCGGATGGCTCCTAGGAAATCCCAGGCGCTGCAGACAGAGGACAGAACCTCGCCACATCCAGAATTCCGGAACGCGGCC
This sequence comes from Camelus ferus, assembly GCF_009834535.1. Lineage (NCBI taxonomy): Eukaryota > Metazoa > Chordata > Mammalia > Artiodactyla > Camelidae > Camelus > Camelus ferus. The sequence continues at coordinate 25,419,710 of NC_045731.1, forward strand.
GAGTGGGTTGGGGAGGTTTGGGGCCGCCCTCCACGTAGCTGCATGGTGTCACAGGTGTTCCCTGGCAGGGGAAATTATGCTAATACATCATCTGTCCAGGGGTAGGCAGTAGATGCTACCTGCATTTCCAGCCCAACCCCCGCCTTTCCCCATTAACCCGCACTACGAGAAACTCGGGGAAAACACGCGGACGGCTCCTAGGAGATCCCAGGCGCTGCAGACAGAGGACGGAACCTCGCCACACTCAAAATTCCGGAACGCGCCCGAGTGCGTGAGGGAGGTTTGGGGCCGCTCTCCACGCAGCTGCCTGGTGTCACAGGTGTTCCCTAGCAGGGGGAAGTCCGCTAAATACCTCATCTGTCCAGGGGGAGTCACTAGATGCTACCTGCATTTCCAGACCAACCCTCGCATTTCCCCTGCAGCCCGCAATAGGAGACAATTGGGGAAGTCACGCTGAGGGCTCCTAGGAGATCCCTGGCGCTGCAGACGGAGGACGGACCCTCGCCACACTCAGAATTCCGGAACGCGGCCCGAGTGGTTTCGGAAGGTTTGGGGCCGCCCTCCACGCAGCTGCATGGTGTCACAGGTGTTCCCCTGGCAGGGAAAATTCTGCTAATTACCTCATCTGTCCAGGGGTAGGCAGTAGATGCTACCTGCATTTCCAGCCAACCCCCGCATTTCCCCATTAACCCGCACTACGGGAAACTCGGGGGAAAAACACGTGGAGGGCTCCTAGAAGATCCCAGGGCCCTGCAGACAGAGGACGGAACCTCGCCACACTCAGAATTCCGGAACGCGGCCGAGTGGGTGTGGGAGGATTGGGGCCACTTCCACGCAGCTACCTGTGTCACAGGTGTTCCCTGGCAGGGGGAAGTCCGCTAATTTACCTGATCTGTCCATGGGAGGCACATAGATGCTACCTGCATTTCCAACCCTACCCCCTAATTTCCCCGGCAGCCCGCAATAGGAGACACTCGGGGGAAGACACGCGGAGGGCTCCTAGGAGATCAAGGCGCTTCAGACCGAGGACGGAACCTCGCCAAAATCAGAATATCGGAACGAGCCCGAGTGGTTGGGGAGGTTTGGGGCCGACCTCCACGCAGATGCCAGGTGTCACAGTTGTTCCCTGGCAGGGGAAAAACCGCTTATTACCTCACAAGTCCAGTGGGAGGCATTAGATGCTACCTTCATATCCAGCCAACCCCCGAATTTCTCCGGCAGCCCACAATAGTAGACCCTCGGGGAAGACACGCGGAGGGCTCCTAGGAGATCCCAGGCTCTGCAGACAAATGACAGAACCTCGCCAAACTCAGAATTCCGGATCGCGGCCGAGTCGATGGGGGAGGTTTGGGGCCGCCCCCCACACAGCTGCCTGTTGTCACAGGTGTTCCCTGGAAGGGGGGAAGTCCACTAATTACCTGATCTGTCCAGGGGTAGGCAGTAGATGCTACCTGCATTTCCAGCCCAACCCCTGCATTTCCCCATTAACCCGCACTACGGGAAACTCGGGGAAAAACACGCGGAGGGCTCCTAGGAGATCCCAGGCGCTGCAGACAGAGGACGGAACCTCGCCACACTCAAAATTCCCAAACGCGCCCGAGTGGGTGGGGGAGGTTTGGGGCCGCACTCCACGCAGCTGCCTTGTGTCACAGGTGTTCCCTAGCGGGGAAGTCCGCTAAATACCTCATCGTCCAGGGGAAGGCACTAGATGCTACCTGCATTTCCAGACCAACCCTCGCATTTCCCCGGCAGCCCGCAATAGGAGACAATTGGGGAAGACACGCTGAGGGCTCCTAGGAGATCCCTGGCGCTGCAGACAGAGGACGGAACCTCGCCACCACTCAGAATTCCGGAACGTGGCCAAGTGGGTGGGGGAGGTTTGTGGCCGCCCTCCACGAAGCCTGCCTGGTGTCACAGGTGTTCCCTGGAAGGGGGAAGTCCACTTAATTACCTGATCTGTCCAGGGGGAGGCACTAGATGCTACCTGAATTTCCAGCCCAACCCCCGCCTTTCCCCGGCAGCCCGCACTAGGAGACACTCGGGGAAGACACGCGGATGGCTCCTAGGAAATCCCAGGTGCTGCAGACAGAGGGACAGAACCTCGCCACATCCAGAATTCTGGAACGCGGCCGAGTGGGTTTGGGAGGTTTGGGGCCGCCCTCCACGAAGCTGCATGGTGTCACAGGTGTTCCCTGGCAGGGGAAATTATGCTAATTACATCATCTGTCCAGGGGTAGGCAGTAGATGCTACCTGCATTTCCAGCCCAACCCCCGCCTTTCCCCATTAACCCGTCACTACGAGAAACTCGGGGAAAACACGGGGACGGCTCCTAGGAGATCCCAGGCGCTGCAGACAGAGGACGGAACCTCGCCACACTCAAAATTCCGGAACGCGCCCGAGTGGTGGGGGAGAGATTTGGGGCCGCTCTCCACGCAGCTGCCTGGTTGTTCACAGGTGTTCCTTAGCAGGGGGAAGTCCGCTAAATACCTCATCTGTGCCAGGGGGAGTCACTAGATGCTACCTGCATTTCCAGACAAACCCTCGCATTTTCCCGGCAGCCCGCAATAGGAGACAATTGGGGAAGTCACGCTGAGGGCTCCTAGGAAATCCCAGGCGCTGCAGGACAGAGGACAGAACCTCGCCACATCCAGGATTCCGGAACGCGGCCGAGTGGGTTGGGGAGGTTTGGGTGCCTCCCCTCCACGAAGCTGCATGGTGGTCACAGGTGTTCCCTGGCAGGGGAAATTATGCTAATTACATCATCTGTCCAGGGGTTGGCAGTAGATGCTACCTGCATTTCCAGCCCATCCCCCGCCTTTCCCCAATTAACCCGCACTACGAGAAAACTCGGGGAAAACCTCGGACGGCTCCTAGGAGATCCAGGCGCTGCAGACAGAGGACGGAACTTCTCCCACACTCAAAATTCCGGAACGCGCCCGAGTGGGTGGGGGAGGTTTGGGGGCCGCTCTCCACGCAGCTGCTGGTGTCACAGGTGTTCCCTAGCAGGGGGAAGTCCGCTAAATACCTCATTTGTCCAGGGGGAGTCACTAGATGCTACCTTCATTTCCAGACCAACCCTCGCATTTCCCCGGCAGCCCGCACTAGGGGGACACTCAGGGAAGACAAGCGGAGGGCTCCTAATAGATCCGAGGCGCTGCAGACAGAGGACGGAACTTCTCCACACTCAGAATTCCGGAACGAGGCCGAGTGGGTGTGGGAGGATTGGGGCCGCCCTCCACGAAGCTGCCTGGTTGTCACAGGTGTTCCCTGGCAGGGGGTAGTCCGCAAATTACCTCATCAGTCTATGGGGAGGCACTAGATGCTACCTGCATTTCCAGCCTAACCTCCGACTTTACCCAGTCGCCCACAATAGGAGACACTCGGGGAAGACAAGCGGAGGGCTCCTAGGTGATCCCAGGCTCTGCAGACAGAAGACGGAACCTCGCCACTCTCAGAATTCCGGAACGCGGCCGAGTCGATGGGGGAGATTTGGGACGGCCTTCCACGCAGCTGCCTGTTGTCACAGGTGTTCCCTGGAAGGGGGAATTCCACTAATTACCTGATCTGTCCAGGGGGAGGCACTAGATGCTACCTGAATTTCCAGCCCAACCCCCTCCTTTCCCCGGCAGCCCGCACTAGGAGACACTCGGGGGAAGACACGCGGATGGCTCCTAGGAAATCCCAGGCGCTGCAGACAGAGGACAGAACCTCGCCACATCCAGAATTCCGGAACGCGGCCGAGTGGGTTGGGGAGGTTTGGGGCCGCCCTCCACGTAGCTGCATGGTGTCACAGGTGTTCCCTGGCAGGGGGAAATTATGCTAATTACATCATCTGTCCAGGGGTAGGCAGTAGATGCTACCTGCATTTCCAGCCCAACCCCCGCCTTTCCCCATTAACCCGCACTACGAGAACTCGGGGAAAACACGCGGACGGCTCCTAGGAGATCCCAGGCGCTGCAGACAGAGGACGGAACCTCGCCACACTCAAAATTCCGGAACGCGCCCCGAGTGCGTGAGGGAGGTTTGGGGGCGCTCTCCACGCAGCTGCCTGGTGTCACAGGTGTTCCCTAGCAGGGGGAAGTCCGCTAAATACCTCATCTGTCCAGGGGGAGTCACTAGATGCTACCTGCATTTCCAGACCAACCCTCGCATTTCCCCTGCAGCCCGCAATAGGAGACAATTGGGGAAAGTCACGCTGAGGGCTCCTAGGAGATCCCTGGCGCTGCAGACGGAGGACGGAACCTCGCCACACTCAGAATTCCGGAACGCGGCCGAGTGGTTTCGGAAGGTTTGGGGCCGCCCCTCCACGCAGCTGCATGGTGTCACAGGTGTTCCCTGGCAGGGAAAATTCTGCTAATTACCTCATCTGTCCAGGGGTAGGCAGTAGATGCTACCTGCATTTCCAGCCCAACCCCCGCATTTCCCCATTAACCCGCACTACGGGAAACTCGGGGAGGAAAACACGTGGAGGGCTCCTAGAAGATCCCAGGCCCTGCAGACAGAGGACGGAACCTCGCCACACTCAGAATTCCGGAACGCGGCCGAGTGGGTGTGGGAGGATTGGGGCCACTTCCACGCAGCTACCTGGTGTCACAGGTGTTCCCTGGCAGGGGGGGAAGTCCGCTAATTACCTGATCTGTCCATGGGGAGGCACTAGATGCTACCTGCATTTCCAACCCTACCCCTAATTTCCCCGGCAGCCCGCAATAGGAGACACTCGGGGAAGACACGCGGAGGGCTCCTAGGAGATCCAAGGCGCTTCAGACCGAGGACGGAACCTCGCCAAAATCAGAATATCGGAACGAGCCCGAAGTGGTTGGGGGAGGTTTGGGGCCCGACCTCCACGCAGATGCCAGGTGTCACAGTTGTTCCCTGGCAGGGGAAAAACCGCTTATTACCTCACAAGGTCCAGTGGGAGGCATTAGATGCTACCTCATATCCAGCCAACCCCCGAATTTCCCCGGCAGCCCACAATAGTAGACCCTCGGGGAAGACACGCGGAGGGCTCCTAGGAGATCCCAGGCTCTGCAGACAAATGACAGAACCTCGCCAACTCAGAATTCCGGATCGCGGCCGAGTCGATGGGGGAGGTTTGGGGGCCGCCCCCCACACAGCTGCCTGTTGTCACAGGTGTTCCCTGGAAGGGGGAGCCCACTAATTACCTGATCTGTCCAGGGGTAGGCAGTAGATGCTACCTGCATTTCCAGCCAACCCCTGCATTTCTCCCCATTAACCCGCACTACGGGAACTCGGGAAAACACGCGGAGGGCTCCTAGGAGATCCCAGGCGCTGCAGACAGAGGACGGAACCTCGCCACACTCAAAATTCCCAAACGCGCCGAGTGGGTGGGGGAGGTTTGGGGCCGCACTCCACGCAGCTGCCTTGTGTCACAGGTGTTCCCTAGCAGGGGGAAGTCCGCTAAATACCTCATCTGTCCAGGGGAAGGCACTAGATGCTACCTGCATTTCCAGACCAACCCTCGCATTTCCCCGGCAGCCCGCAATAGGAGACAATTGGGGAAGACACGCTGAGGGCTCCTAGGAGATCCCTGGCGCTGCAGACAGAGGACGGAACCTCGCCACACTCAGAATTCCGGAACGTGGCCAAGTGGGTGGGGGAGGTTTGTGGCCGCCCTCCACGAAGCTGCCTGGTGTCACAGGTGTTCCCTGGAAGGGGGAAGTCCACTAATTACCTGATCTGTCCAGGGGGAGGCACTAGATGCTACCTGAATTTCCAGCCCAACCCCCGCCTTTCCCCGGCAGCCCGCACTAGGAGACACTCGGGGAAGACACGCGGATGGCTCCTAGGAAATCCCAGGTGCTGCAGACAGAGGACAGAACCCGCCACTCCAGAATTCCGGAACGCGGAGCGCCGAGTGGGTTGGGGAGGTTTGGGGCCGCCCTCCACGAAGCTGCATGGTTGTCACAGGTGTTCCCTGGCAGGGAAATTATGCTAATTACATCATCTGTCCAGGGGTTGGCAGTAGATGCTACCTGCATTTCCAGCCCATCCCCCGCCTTTCCCAATTAACCCGCACTACGAGAAACTCGGGGAAAAACACTCGGACGGCTCCTAGGAGATCCGAGGCGCTGCAGACAGAGGACGGAACTTCTCCACACTCAAAATTCCGGAACGCGCCCGAGTGGGTGGGGGAGGTTTGGGGCCGCTCTCCACGCAGCTGCCTGGTGTCACAGGTGTTCCCTAGCAGGGGGAAGTCCGCTAAATACCTCATTTGTCCAGGGGGAGTCACTAGATGCTACCTTCATTTCCAGACCAACCCTCGCATTTCCCCGGCAGCCCGCACTAGGGGACACTCAGGGAAGACAAGCGGAGGGCTCCTAATAGATCCGAGGCGCTGCAGACAGAGGACGGAACTTCTCCACACTCAGAATTCCGGAACGAGGCCGAGTGGGTGTGGGAGGTTGGGGCCGCCCTCCACGAAGCTGCCTGGTGTCACAGGTGTTCCCTGGCAGGGGGTAGTCCGCAAATTACCTCATCAGTCTATGGGGAGGCACTAGATGCTACCTGCATTTCCAGCCTAACCTCCGACTTTACCCAGTCGCCCACAATAGGAGACACTCGGGGAAGACAAGCGGAGGGCTCCTAGGTGATCCCAGGCTCTGCAGACAGAAGACGGAACCTCGCCACTCTCAGAATTCCGGAACGCGGCCGAGTCGATGGGGGAGATTTGGGACGGCCTTCCACGCAGCTGCCTGTTGTCACAGGTGTTCCCTGGAAGGGGGAATTCCACTAATTACCTGATCTGTCCAGGGGGAGGCACTAGATGCTACCTGAATTTCCAGCCCAACCCCCTCCTTTCCCCGGCAGCCCGCACTAGGAGACACTCGGGGAAGACACGCGGATGGCTCCTAGGAAATCCCAGGCGCTGCAGACAGAGGACAGAACCTCGCCACATCCAGAATTCCGGAACGCGGCCGAGTGGGTTGGGGAGGTTTGGGGCCGCCCTCCACGTAGCTGCATGGTGTCACAGGTGTTCCCTGGCAGGGGAAATTATGCTAATTACATCATCTGTCCAGGGTAGGCAGTAGATGCTACCTGCATTTCCAGCCCAACCCCCGCCTTTCCCCATTAACCCGCACTACGAGAAACTCGGGGAAAACACGCGGACGGCTCCTAGGAGATCCCAGGCGCTGCAGACAGAGGACGGAACCTCGCCACACTCAAATTCCGGAACGCGCCCGAGTGCGTGAGGGAGGTTTGGGGCCGCTCTCCACGCAGCTGCCTGGTGTCACAGGTGTTCCCTAGCAGGGGGAAGTCCGCTAAATACCTCATCTGTCCAGGGGGAGTCACTAGATGCTACCTGCATTTCCAGACCAACCCTCGCATTTCCCCTGCAGCCCGCAATAGGAGACAATTGGGGAAGTCACGCTGAGGGCTCCTAGGAGATCCCTGGCGCTGCAGACGGAGGACGGAACCTCGCCACACTCAGAATTCCGGAACGCGGCCGAGTGGTTTCGGAAGGTTTGGGGCCGCCCTCCACGCAGCTGCATGGTGTCACAGGTGTTCCCTGGCAGGGAAAATTCTGCTAATTACCTCATCTGTCCAGGGGTAGGCAGTAGATGCTACCTGCATTTCCAGCCCAACCCCCGCATTTCCCCATTAACCCGCACTACGGGAAACTCGGGGAAAACACGTGGAGGGCTCCTAGAAGATCCCAGGCCCTGCAGACAGAGGACGGAACCTCGCCACACTCAGAATTCCGGAACGCGGCCGAGTGGGTGTGGGAGGATTGGGGCCACTTCCACGCAGCTACCTGGTGTCACAGGTGTTCCCTGGCAGGGGGAAGTCCGCTAATTACCTGATCTGTCCATGGGGAGGCACAGATGCTACCTGCATTTCCAACCCTACCCCCTAATTTCCGGCAGCCCGCAATAGGAGACACTCGGGGAAGGACACGCGGAGGGCTCCTAGGAGATCCAAGGCGCTTCAGACCGAGGACGGAACCTCGCCAAAATCAGAATATCGGAACGAGCCGAGTTGGGGGGAGGTTTGGGGCCGACCTCCACGCAGATGCCAGGTGTCACAGTTGTTCCCTGGCAGGGGAAAAACCGCTTATTACCTCACAAGTCCAGTGGGAGGCATTAGATGCTACCTTCATATCCAGCCAACCCCCGAATTTCCCCGGCAGCCCACAATAGTAGACCCTCGGGGAAGACACGCGGAGGGCTCCTAGGAGATCCCAGGCTCTGCAGACAAATGACAGAACCTCGCCACACTCAGAATTCCGGATCGCGGCCGAGTCGATGGGGGAGGTTTGGGGCCGCCCCCCACACAGCTGCCTGTTGTCACAGGTGTTCCCTGGAAGGGGGAAGTCCACTAATTACCTGATCTGTCCAGGGGTAGGCAGTAGATGCTACCTGCATTTCCAGCCCAACCCCGCATTTCCCCATTAACCCGCACTACGGGAAACTCGGGGAAACACGCGGAGGGCTCCTAGGAGATCCAGGCGCTGCAGACAGAGGACGGAACCTCGCCACACTCAAAATTCCCAAACGCGCCCGAGTGGGTGGGGGAGGTTTGGGGCCGCACTCCACGCAGCTGCCTTGTGTCACAGGTGTTCCCTAGCAGGGGGAAGTCCGCTAAATACCTCATCTGTCCAGGGGAAGGCACTAGATGCTACCTGCATTTCCAGACCAACCCTCGCATTTCCCCGGCAGCCCGCAATAGGAGACAATTGGGGAAGACACGCTGAGGGCTCCTAGGAGATCCCTGGCGCTGCAGACAGAGGACGGAACCTCGCCACACTCAGAATTCCGGAACGTGGCCAAGTGGGTGTGGGAGGTTTGTGGCCGCCCTCCACGAAGCTGCCTGGTGTCACAGGTGTTCCCTGGAAGGGGGAAGTCCACTAATTACCTGATCTGTCCAGGGGGAGGCACTAGATGCTACCTGAATTTCCAGCCCAACCCCCGCCTTTCCCGGCAGCCCGCACTAGGAGACACTCGGGGGGAAGACACGCGGATGGCTCCTAGGAAATCCCAGGTGCTGCAGACAGAGGACAGAACCTCGCCACATCCAGAATTCTGGAACGCGGCCGAGTGGGTTTGGGAGGTTTGGGGCCGCCCTCCACGAAGCTGCATGGTGTCACAGGTGTTCCCTGGCAGGGAAATTATGCTAATTACATCATCTGTCCAGGGGTAGGCAGTAGATGCTACCTGCATTTCCAGCCCAACCCCCGCCTTTCCCCATAACCCGCACTACGAAAACTCGGGGGGAAAACACGGGGACGGCTCCTAGGAGATCCCAGGTGCTGCAGACAGAGGACGGAACCTCGCCACACTCAAAATTCCGGAACGCGCCCGAGTGGGTGGGGGAGATTTGGGGCCGCTCTCCACGCAGCTGCTGGTGTCACAGGTGTTCCTTAGCAGGGGGAAGTCCGCTAAATACCTCATCTGTCCAGGGGGAGTCACTAGATGCTACCTGCATTTCCAGACAAACCCTCGCATTTTCCCGGCAGCCCGCAATAGGAGACAATTGGGGAAGTCACGCTGAGGGCTCCTAGGAAATCCCAGGCGCGCTGCAGACAGAGGACAGAACCTCGCCACATCCAGAATTCCGGAACGCGGCCGAGTGGGTTGGGGAGGTTTGGGGCCGCCCTCCACGAAGCTGCATGGTGTCACAGGTGTTCCTGGCAGGGGAAATTATGCTAATTACATCATCTGTCCAGGGGTTGGCAGTAGATGCTACCTGCATTTCCAGCCCATCCCCGCCTTTCCAATTAACCCGCACTACGAGAAACTCGGGGAAAACACTCGGACGGCTCCTAGGAGATCCGAGGCGCTGCAGACAGAGGACGGAACTTCTCCACACTCAAAATTCCGGAACGCGCCCGAGTGGGTGGGGGAGGTTTGGGGCCGCTCTCCACGCAGGCCTGGTGTCACAGGTGTTCCCTAGCAGGGGGAAGTCCGCTAAATACCTCATTTGTCCAGGGGGAGTCACTAGATGCTACCTTCATTTCCAGACCAACCCTCGCATTTCCCCGGCAGCCCGCACTAGGGGACACTCAGGGAAGACAAGCGGAGGGCTCCTAATAGATCCGAGGCGCTGCAGACAGAGGACGGAACTTCTCCACACTCAGAATTCCGGAACGAGGCGAGTGGGTGTGGGAGGATTGGGGCCGCCCTCCACGAAGCTGCCTGGTGTCACAGGTGTTCCCTGGCAGGGGGTAGTCCGCAAATTACCTCATCAGTCTATGGAGGCACTAGATGCTACCTGCATTTCCAGCCTAACCTCCGACTTTACCCAGTCGCCCACAATAGGAGACACTCGGGGAAGACAAGCGGAGGGCTCCTAGGTGATCCCAGGCTCTGCAGACAGAAGACGGAACCTCGCCACTCTCAGAATTCCGGAACGCGGCCGAGTCGATGGGGAGATTTGGGACGGCCCTTCCACGCAGCTGCCTGTTGTCACAGGTGTTCCCTGGAAGGGGGAATTCCACTAATTACCTGATCTGTCCAGGGGGAGGCACTAGATGCTACCTGAATTTCCAGCCCAACCCCCTCCTTTCCCGGCAGCCCGCACTAGGAGACACTCGGGGAAGACACGGATGGCTCCTAGGAAATCCCAGGCGTGCAGACAGAGAGGACAGAACCTCGCCACATCCAGAATTCCGGAACGCGGCCGAGGGGTTGGGGAGGTTTGGGGCCGCCCTCCACGAAGCTGCATGGTGTCACAGGTGTTCCCGGCAGGGGAAATTATGCTAATTACATCATCTGTCCAGGGGTGGCAGTAGATGCTACCTGCATTTCCAGCCCACCCCCGCCTTTCCCATTAACCCGCACTACGAGAAACTCGGGAGAAAACATCGGACGGCTCCTAGGAGATCCGAGGCGCTGCAGACAGAGGACGGAACCTCTCCACAACTCAAAATTCCGGAACGCCGCCCGAGTGGTGGGGGAGGTTTGGGGCCGCTCTCCACGCAGCTGCTGGTGTCACAGGTGTTCCCTAGCAGGGGGAAGTCCGCTAAATACCTCATCTGTCCAGGGGGTCACTAGATGCTACCTCATTTCCAGACCAACCCTCGCATTTCCCCGGCAGCCCGCAACTAGGGGACACTCAGGAAGACAAGCGGAGGGCTCCTATAGATCCGAGGCGCTGCAGACAGAGGACGGAACTCCACACTCAGAATTCCGGAACGAGGCCGAAGTGGGTGGGGAGGATGGGGCCGCCCTCCACGAAGCTGACTGTGTCAAGGTTGTCCCTGGCAGGGGTAGTCCGCAAATTACCATCATCAGTCTATGGGGAGGCACTAGATGCTACCTGCATTTCCAGCCTAACCTCCGACTTTACCCAGCGCCCACAATAGGAGACACTCGGGGAAGACAAGCGGAGGAGCTCCTAGGTGATCCCGGCTCTGCAGACAGAAGACGGAACCTCGCCACTCTCAGAATTCCGGAACCGGGCCGAGTCGATGGGGGAGATTTGGGACGGCCTTCCACGCAGCTGCCTGTTGTCACAGGTGTTCCTGGAAGGGGGAATTCCACTAATTACCTGATCTGTCCAGGGGGAGGCACTAGATGCTACCTGAATTTCCAGCCCAACCCCCTCCTTTCCCCGGCAGCCGCACTAGGAGACCATCGGGGAAGACACGCGGATGGCTCCTAGGAAATCCAGGCGCTGCAGACAGAGGACAGAACCTCGCCACATCCAGAATTCCGGAACGCGGCCGCGATGGGTTGGGGAGGTTTGGGGCCGCCCTCCACGTAGCTGCATGGTGTCACAGGTGTCCTGGCAGGGGAAATTATGCTAATTACATCTCTGTCCAGGGGAGGCAGTAGATGCTACCTGCATTTCCAGCCCAACCCCCGCCTTCCCCATTAACCCGCACTACGAGAAACTCGGGGAAAACACGCGGACGGCCCTAGGAGATCCCAGCTGCTGCAGACAGAGGACGGAACCTCGCCACACTCAAATTCGGAACGCGCCCGAGTGCGTGAGGGAGGTTTGGGGCCGCTCTCCACGCAGCTGCCTGGTGTCACAGGTGTTCCCTAGAAGGGGGAAGTCCGCTAAATACCTCATCTGTCCAGGGGAGTCACTAGATGCTACCTGCATTTCCAGACCACCTCGCATTTCCCCTGCAGCCCGCATAGGAGACAATTGGGGAAGTCACGCTGAGGGCTCCTAGGAGATCCCTGGCGCTGCAGACGGAGGACGGAACCTCGCCAACACTCAGAATTCCGGAACGGACGCAGTAGACGCCGAGTGTTCGTCGGAAGGTTTGGGGCGCCTCCACGCAGCTGCATGGGTCACAGGTGTTCCCTGGCAGGGAAAATTTCTGCTAATTACCTCATCTGTCCAGGGGTAGGCAGTAGATGCTACCTGCATTCCAGCCCAACCCCCGCATTTCCCCATTAACCCGCACTACGGGAAACTCGGGGAAAACACGTGGAGGGCTCTATAGAGATCCCAGGCCTGCAGACAGAGGACGGAACCTCGCCACACTCAGAATTCCGGAACGCGGCCGAGTGGGTGTGGGAGGATTGGGGCCACTTCCACGCAGCTACCTGTGTCACAGGTGTTCCCTGGCAGGGGGAAGTCCGCAATAATTACCTGATCTGTCCAGGGGAGGAGGCACTAGATGCTACCTGCATTTCCAACCCTACCCCTAATTTCCCCGGCAGCCCGCAATAGGAGACACTCGGGGAAGACACGCGGAGGGCTCCTAGGAGATCCAAGGCTCTTCAGACCGAGGACGGAACCTCGCCAAAATCAGAATATCGGAACGAGCCCGAGTGGTTGGGGGAGGTTTGGGGCCGACCTCCACGCAGATGCAGGTGTCACAGTTGTTCCTGGCAGGGGAAAAAAACCGCTTATTACCTCACAAGTCCAGTGGGAGGCATTAGATGCTACCTTCATATCCAGCCAACCCCCGAATTTCCCCGGCAGCCCACAATAGTAGACCCTCGGGGAAGACACGCGGAGGGCTCCTAGGAGATCCCAGGCTCTGCAGACAAATGACAGAACCTCGCCACACTCAGAATTCCGGACGCGGCCGAGTCGATGGGGGAGGTTTTGGGCCGCCCCCCACACAGCTGCTGTTGTCACAGGTGTTCCCTGGAAGGGGGAAGTCCACTAATTACCTGATCTGTCCAGGGGTAGGCAGTAGATGCTACCTGCATTTCCAGCCCAACCCCTGCATTTCCCCATTAACCCGCACTACGGGAAACTCGGGAAAACACGCGGAGGGCTCCTAGGAGATCCCAGCGCTGCAGACAGAGGACGGAACCTCGCCACACTCAAAATTCCCAAACGCGCCCGAGTGGGTGGGGGAGGTTGGGGCCGCACTCCACGCAGCTGCCTTGTGTCACAGGTGTTCCCTAGCAGGGGAGTCCGCTAAAACCTCATCGTCCAGGGAAAGCACTAGATGCTACCTGCATTTCCAGACCAACCCTCGCATTTCCCCGGCAGCCCGCAATAGGAGACAATTGGGGAAGACACGCTGAGGGCTCCTAGGAGATCCCTGGCGCTGCAGACAGAGGACGGAACCTCGCCACACTCAGAATTCCGGAACGTGGCCAAGTGGGTGGGGGAGGTTTGTGGCCGCCCTCCACGAAGCTGCCTGGTGTCACAGGTGTTCCTGGAAGGGGGAAGTCCACTAATTACCTGATCTGTCCAGGGGGGAGGCACTAGATGCTACCTGAATTTCCAGCCCAACCCCCGCTTTCCCCGGCAGCCCGCACTAGGAGACACTCGGGGAAGACACGCGGATGGCTCCTAGGAAAATCCCAGGTGCTGCAGACAGAGGACAGAACCTCGCCACATCCAGAATTCTGGAACGCGGCCGAGTGGTTTGGGAGGTTTGGGGCCGCCCTCCACGAAGCTGCATGGTGTCACAGGTGTTCCCTGGCAGGGGAAATTATGCTAATTACATCATGTCCAGGGGTAGGCAGTAGATGCTACCTGCATTTCCAGCCCAAACCCCCGCCTTTCCCCATTAACCCGCACTACGAGAAACTCGGGGAAAACACGGGGACGGCTCCTAGGAGATCCCAGGCGCTGCAGACAGAGGACGGAACCTCGCCACACTCAAAATTCCGGAAACGCCCGAGTGGGTGGGGGAGATTTGGGGCCGCTCTCCACGCAGCTGCCTGGTGTCACAGGTGTTCCTTAGCAGGGGGAAGTCCGCTAAATACCTCATCTGTCCAGGGGGAGTCACTAGATGCTACCTGCATTTCCAGACAAACCCTCGCATTTTCCCTGCAGCCCGCAATAGGAGACAATTGGGGAAGTCACGCTGAGGGCTCCTAGGAAATCCCAGGCGCTGCAGACAGAGGACAGAACCTCGCCACATCCAGAATTCCGGAAACGCGGCCGAGTGGGTTGGGGAGGTTTGGGGCCGCCCTCCACGAAGCTGCATGGTGTCACAGGTGTTCCCTGGCAGGGGAAATTATGCTAATTACATCATCTGTCCAGGGGTTGGCAGTAGATGCTACCTGCATTTCCAGCCCATCCCCCGCCTTTCCCAATTAACCCGCACTACGAGAAACTCGGGGAAAACACTCGGACGGCTCCTAGGAGATCCGAGGCGCTGCAGACAGAGGACGGAACTTCTCCACACTCAAAATTCCGGAACGCGCCCGAGTGGGTGGGGGAGGTTTGGGGCCGCTCTCCACGCAGCTGCCTGGTTGTCACAGGTGTTCCCTAGCAGGGGGAAGTCCGCTAAATACCTCATTTGTCCAGGGGGAGTCACTAGATGCTACCTTCATTTCCAGACCAACCCTCGCATTTCCCCGGCAGCCCGCACTAGGGGACACTCAGGGAAGACAAGCGGAGGGCTCCTAATAGATCCGAGGCGCTGCAGACAGAGGACGGAACTTCTCCACACTCAGAATTCCGGAACGAGCCGAGTGGGTGTGGGAGGATTGGGGCCCCCTCCACGAAGCTGCCTGGTGTCACAGGTGTTCCCTGGCAGGGGGTAGTCCGCAAATTACCTCATCAGTCTATGGGGAGGCACTAGATGCTACCTGCATTTCCAGCCTAACCTCCGACTTTACCCAGTCGCCCACAATAGGAGACACTCGGGGAAGACAAGCGGAGGGCTCCTAGGTGATCCCAGGCTCTGCAGACAGAAGACGGAACCTCGCCACTCTCAGAATTCCGGAACGCGGCCGAGTCGATGGGGAGATTGGGACGGCCTTCCACGCAGCTGCCTGTTGTCACAGGTGTTCCCTGGAAGGGGGAATTCCACAATTACCTGATCTGTCCAGGGGGAGGCACTAGATGCTACCTGAATTTCCAGCCCAACCCCCTCCTTTCCCCGGCAGCCCGCACTAGGAGACACTCGGGGAAGACACGCGGATGGCTCCTAGGAAATCCCAGGGCGCTGCAGACAGAGGACAGAAACCTCGCCACACCAGAATTCCGGAACGCGCGCCGAGTGCCGAGTGGGTGGGGAGGTTTGGGGCCGCCCTCCACGAAGCTGCATGGTGTCACAGGTGTCCCTGGCAGGGGAAATTATGCTAATACATCATCTGTCCAGGGGTTGGCAGTAGATGCTACCTGCATTTCCAGCCCATCCCCCGCCTTTCCCCATTAACCCGCACTACGAGAAACTCGGGGAAAACACGGACGGCTCCTAGGAGATCCGAGGCGCTGCAGACAGAGGACGGAACTTCTCCACACTCAAAATTCCGGAACGCGCCCGAGTGGGTGGGGGAGGTTTGGGGCCGCTCTCCACGCAGCTGCCTGGTGTCACAGGTGTTCCCTAGCAGGGGAAGTCCGCTAAATACCTCATGTCCAGGGGGAGTCACTAGATGCTACCTGCATTTCCAGACCAACCCTCGCATTTCCCCGGCAGCCCGCACTAGGGGACACTCAGGGAAGACAAGCGGAGGGCTCCTAATAGATCCGAGGCGCTCTGCAGACAGAGGACGGAACTTCTCCACACTCAGAATTCCGGAACGAGGCCGAGTGGTGTGGGGAGGATTGGGGCCGCCCTCCACGAAGCTGCCTGGTGTCACAGGTGTTCCGGCAGGGGTAGTCCGCAAATTACCTCATCAGTCTATGGGGAGGCACTAGATGCTACCTGCATTTCCAGCCTAACCTCCGACTTTACCCAGTCGCCCACATAGGAGACACTCGGGGAAGACAAGCGGAGGGCTCTAGGTGACCCAGGCTCTGCAGAAGAAGACGGAACCTCGCCACTCTCAGAATTCCGGAACGTGGCCGAGTCGATGGGGGAGATTTGGGACGGCCTTCCACGCAGCTGCCTGTTGTCACAGGTGTTCCCTGAAGGGGAATTCCCTAATTACCTGATCTGTCCAGGGGGAGGCACTAGATGCTACCTGAATTTCCAGCCCAACCCCCTCCTTTCCCCGGCAGCCCGCACTAGAGACACTCGGGGAAGACACGCGGATGGCTCCTAGGAAATCCCAGGCGCTGCAGACAGAGGACGGAACCTCGCCACACTCAAAATTCCGGAACACGCCCGAGTGCGTGAGGGAGGTTTGGGGGCCGCTCTCCACGCAGCTGCCTGGTGTCACAGGTGTTCCCTTGCAGGGGGAAGTCCGCTAAATACCTCATCTGTCCAGGGGGATCACTAGATGCTACCTGCATTTCCAGACCAACCCTCGCATTTCCCCTGCAGCCCGCAATAGGAGACAATTGGGGAAGTTCCGCTGAGGGCTCCTAGGAGATCCCGGCGCTTCAGACGGAGGACGGAACCTCGCCAC
>NC_045731.1:25738902-25921185 GCF_009834535.1 Camelus ferus
CAGAATTGCCCCTACCAGGGAACACCTGTGATCCCAGGTATCTACACGGTGGGTGGCTTCCCACCTCCACCACCACTCAGCGTTCTTTGGGAATGCTGAGAGTGTGGAGGTTCCGTCTTCTCTCAGTTGAGCCTGGGATCACCTCTGAGAATTTCACGTGTGTTCACTCAGTGTTTCCTAGGGCGGGCTACCAGAGAAAGGCTTGGTGTGGCCTGGAAATCCATGTAGTAGTGAGTGCCTCCCCATGGAGTGGAGAGGTAACTAGTGGAAATCTGCCTACCACAGAACACCTGTGCCCTAGGTATCTGCATGGAGCGTGTCTCCCTATATTCACCACACACTCAGTGTTGTTCTGGAGTGCCGAGATTTGGGAGGTTCCATCTTCTGTCAACAGCACCTGGGATTTCCTTGAAGCCTTTCACGTGTCTTCTCTGACTGTTTCCTAGGGCGGGTTGCCAGGGAAATATGGGGAATGGGCTGGAAACCATGTAATAGTGACCGCCTCCCCAAGGTACGGGGAGGTAATTAGCGGAATTCCCCTTACCAGGGAACACCTGTGACCCAATGTAGCTGCGTGGAGGGCGGATACCACCTCCTACACACACTCAGCCATGTTACAGAATGCTTAGTGTGGGGAGGTTACATCATCTGTCATCAGGGACTGAGATCTTCCAGAAGCCATTTGCGTGTGTTCTATGAGTGTTTCCTAGGGCTGGCTCCCAGGGAAATGTGGGGATTTTGCTGGAAAATGAAGTAGCAGCAAGTGACTCCCATTGGATGGGGGAGGGAATTAGCGGCATTCCCCCTATGAGGGTTCACCTGTGACCCCAGGCAGAGCGTGGTTGGCAGTCCCTCAACTCCAGCCTACACTCAGTCATGTTTGGGAATGCTGAGAGTGGGGAAGATCTGTCATTTGTCTGCAGCAGCTGGGATCCATGAGAAGCATTTTCATGCCATCATTTAGTGTTTATTAAGGGGTGCTGCCAGGGAAATGCAGGGTTTGTGCTGGAAACTAAGTAGAAGTGAGTGCCTCCCCATGGACAGGGGAGGTAATTAAAGGATTACCCCTACCAGGGAACACCTGTGACCCCACGTAGCTGCATGGATGGCGGCAACCAATCTCCCCCACAAACTCAGACTTGTTCCTGAATGCTGAGTGTGGAGAGGGTTCGTCTTTTATCAGCAGAGCTAGAAACAATTTGCGTGCTTTCCCTGAGTGTTTCCTAGGGTGTGTTGCCAGGGAAAGCTGGGGGTTGGGCTGGAATTCCAAGTAGGAATGTTTGCCTCCCCATGCACAGGGGAGGAAATTAACGGATTCCCCCTTACATGGGAACACCTTTGACACAAGCTAACTGCATAGAGGGTGACTCCCCCACTTCCAAACACACTCAGAATTGTTCCTGAATGCTTAGTTTGGGAAGGTTCCGTATTCTATCAGCAGCACCTCGGATCGCCTAGGAGCCCTTTGCGTGCCTTATGTGAAGTGTCCTAGAGCGGGCTGCCAGGGAGAGGCAGGGGTTGGGCCTGAAGTCCAGCAGCAGCAAGTTCTTCGCCATGGACAGGGGAGGTAATTAGCAGAATTACCCGACCAGTGAACACCTGTTACTCCGTGTTGCTGCATGGAAAACGTGCCCAAAATACCTGCACACATTCAGTCGTGTTCCGGAATGATGAGTTTTGGGAGGTTCCGTCTTCTGTCAGAAGCGCCTGGGATCTCCTATAAGCCCTTCTCGTGCCTTCTCTTCAATGTTTACTTGGGTGGGCTACCAGGGAACGGCGGGGTTTGGGCTGGAAAGCCAAATAGCTGCGAGTGCCTCCCCATGGACAGTGGAGGTAAATATCGGAATTCCCCTTAACAGGGAACACCTGTGACCCCAATTTACTGTGTGGAGGGCAGCTTGCCACCTCCCCAACACACTCAGCCATGTGCCGGAATGCCGAGTGTGGGGAGGTTCCCTCTTCTTTCAGCACCACCCGGGATCTTGCAGAAGCCATTTGCATAACTTCACTGAGTGTTTACTAGGGCAGGCTGCAAGGAAAAGGTGGTGGTTGGGCTGGGAGCCTAGTAGCAGCGAGGGCCTCCCCAATGACTGGGGAAGTAATTAGAGGAATTTCCCCTACCATGGAACACATGTGACCCCAGGTATCTGCGCGGTAGGTGGCATACAAACTCCCACACACACTCCGCCATTTTCCGGAATGCTAAGAGTGGGGAGGTTCCGTCTTCTGTCAGTAGCATCTGGGATCTCCTAGAATCCCTTCACTTGCCTTCACTGAATGTTCATAGGGCGGGCTGCAAGGAAAATATGGTGGTTTTATGGGAAACCAAAGTAACAACGAGTGCCTCCCTATGGAGATGGAGGTAATTAGTGGATTTCCTCCTACCAGAGGACAACTGTGACCTCAGGTAGCTGCGTGGAGGTCGGCTCCCCAACTCTCATACACACTCAGCCGTTTTTCAGAATTCTGAGTGTCTGGAAGTTCCGTCTTCTCTCAGCAGGGCCTGGGTTCATGTTGAAGCATTTCCCATGTATTCCATGAGTGTTTCCTTCGGTGGGCTGCCAGGGAAAGGCGGGGTTTGGGCTGGAAAGCCAAGTACCAGCGAGTGCCTCCCCATGGACAGGGGATGTAATTATAGGAATTCCCCGTACTATGGAACACCTGTGACCCCAGGTAGCAGAGTGGATTGCAGCTACCCACCTCCCCCAAACACTCTGCCATGTTCTGGAATGCTGAGTGTGGGGAGGTTGAGTCTTCTCTCAGCAGTGCCTGGGATCTCCTAGAAGCCTTTTGCATGTCTTCCCTCAGTGTTTCCAACGGCGGGCCGCGAGGAATAATGTGGTGGTTTGGCTGGTGAGCCAAGTAGCATCGAGTGCATCACCATGGACAGGGGAGGTAGAGAAATTACCCCTACCATGGAACACCTGTGACCCCTGTTAGATGTGTGTAGGGTGGAACACTACCTTCCGCACACAATCAGCAGTGTTACAGAATGTCGAGAGTAGGGACATTCTGTCTTATGTCAGCAGCGCCTGAGATGTCTTAGAAGCCCTTCGCGTGTTTTCCCTGAATGTTTCCTAGGGCGGGCTGCCAGGGATAGTTGGGGGTTTTGCTGGGGAGCCAAGTAGCAGCGAGTTCCTCCCCATGGAAAGGGGAGGTAATTAGAGGAGTTTCCCCTACTAGGGAACACCATTTACCCTAAGCAGCCATATGGAAGGTGGCTACTGACCTCCCACACACTTAGCTTTGTTTTAGAATGCTTAGTGTGGGGAGGTTGCATCTTCTGTCAGCAGCACCTGGGAACACCTAGAAACCCTTTGGGTGTCTTCCATGATTGTATCCAAGGGCAGAGTGCCAGGGAATGTTAGGGCTTTTGCAGGATAGTCATGTAACAGTGAGAGCCTCACAAAGGACAGGGAAGGTAATTAGCGGACTTCCCCCTACTCAGGAAAACCTGTGACCCCAGTTAGTATCGTGGAGGGCAGCTCCCCAACTCCCCCACACACTCAAGCATGTGTCAGAATTCTGAGTGTGGGGAGGTTCCATCTTAGGTCGGCAGCACATGGGATCACCTAGAAGCCCTTCGTGTGAATTCCTGAGTGTTTCCAATGGCGAACTGCCAGGGAAGGCAACCGTTGGGATGGAAAGCCAAGTAGCAGAGAGTGTCACTTCATGGACAATGGGTGTAACTAGCATAATTCCCCCTCCCATGGAACACCTGTGACCAAAAGTAGCTGTGAAGAGGGCGGCTCCCCAACTCTCACACACACTCAGCCATTTTCTGGAATGCTGAGTTTTGGGAGGATCAGTCTTCTGTCAGCAGCTCCTGGGATCTCACAGAAGCAATTCCCGTGGGTTTCTCCTCCCCGCCTCCTGCACACACTCAGCCTTTGATGGAAAACTGAGTGTTGGGAGGTTCCATCTTCCTTCAGCATCGCCTGGGATTTCCTAGAAGCCCTTCATGTGCATTCCCTGATTGCTCCTAGGGCAGGCTGCAAGGGAAATGCGGTGGTTGGGCGGGAAAGCAAAGTAAAAACGGATGTCTCTCCATGGAGAGGGGAGGTAATTGGTGGACTTCCTCCAACCAGGGATAAATTTTGTGACAAAAATTAGCTGCGTAGATGGCGGCTCTCTAACTCTCACAAACCCTCAGCCGTTTTCCAGAATGCTGAGTTTGGGGAGGATCCGTCAACTGTCAGCAGCTCCTGGGATCTTGCAGAAGCATTTCCCGTGTGTTCACTGAGTGTTTCCTTGGGCAGACTGCCAGGGAAAGGCAGGGTTTGGTCTGGAAAGCCAAGTACCACTGAGTGCCTCCCCATGGACAGGGGATGTAATTATCGGAATTCCCCATACTATGGAACACCTGTGACAAAGGTAGCAGCTGGAGTGAGGCTCCCCACTTCCCCCACTCACTCAGCCGTGTTCTTGAATGCTGAGTGTGGCGAGGTTCCTTATTCTGTCAGCAGATCCTGGGATCTCCTAAAAACTTTCGGGTGTCTTCCCTCAGTGTTTCCTAGGGCAGGCTGCCAGGAAAAATGCGGTGATTCAGCTTGGGAGCCAAGTAGCAGTGAGTGCATCCCCATGGACAGGGGAGGTAATTAGAGAAATTACCCCAGCCATGGAACACCTGTGACCCCTGGTAGCAGCATGTAGGGTGGCACAACACCTACCCCACACAATTAGCATTGTTACTGAATGCTGAGAGTAGGGATGATCCGTCTTCTGTCAGCAGCACCTGAGATGACTTAGAAGCTGTTCGGGTGTCTTCCCTGAGTGTTTCATAGGGCGGGCTGTGAGGAAAATGTGGTGGTTGGGCTGGGGATACAAGTAGCAGCGAGTTCTTCCCCATTGAAAGGGGAGGAAATTAGAGGAGTTCCCCCTACCAGGGAACACCTGTTACCCTAAACAGCCTCGTGGAAAGTGGCTCCCGACCTCTCCCACACACTTAGGCTTGTTTTGGAATGCTTAGTTTGGGGAGGTTCCATCTTCTGTCAGCAGCGCCTTGGATCTCCTAGAAGCCATTCGGGTGTTTCTATTTGTGTTTCCTAGGGCAGACTGCCAAGGAACGTTGGGGTTTTGCAGGACAGTCATGTAGCAGCGAAAGCCACACCATGAACAGAGGAGTTAATTAGCAGATTTCCCCCTACTCGGGAACACCTGTGACCCCAGTTAGCTTCTTGGAGGGTGGCTCCCCAACTCACCCACACACTCAGGCTTGTGTCGGAGTTCTGAGTGTGGGGAGGTTCTGTCTTATGTCACCAGTGCCTGGGATCTCCTAGAAGCCTTTTGTGTGTCTTTCCTCAGTGTTTCCTAGGGAGGGTTGCCAGGAAAAATGTGGTGGTACGGCTGGGGTGCCAAGTAGCAGTGAGTGCCTCCCCATGTATAGGGGAGGTAATTAGGGAAATTACCCATACCAAGGAACACATGTGCCACCCAGTAGCTGCATGGAGGGCGCCTCCACACCTCCCCCACACACTCAGCTCTGTTTCGGAATGCTGAGTGTTGGGACGATCCATCTTCTGTCAGCAGTGCCTGTGCTGTCTTAGGAGCCCTTCATGTATTTTCACTGAGTGTTTCCTAGGGCGGGCTGCCAGGGGAAGGCGAGAGTTTTGCTGGAAAGCCAAGTATTGGCGAGTGCCTCTCCATGAACTGGTGACATAATTAGCAGACTTCCCCCTAAATGTGAACACCTGTGGCCCCAGGTAGCTGCGTCGAGGTTGTCGCTCCAACTCACCAACACACTCATGAGTGTTCCAGAATGCTGAGTGTGGGGAGGTTCATTCTTCTATCACCAGTACCTGGGATCTCCTAGAAGCCTTTTGCATGCCTTCCCTGAGTGTTTCCTAGGGTGTGCTGCCAAGGAAAAGTGGGTGTTGTGCTGGAAAGCCACGTAGAAATGACTGACTCCCCATGGACAGGGAAGGTAATTAGCGGAATTTCCCCTACCAGGAAACACCTGTGACCCCAGATCGCTTCATGGAAGGCAGGTCACCACAGTCCCCAAACACTCAGTCATGTTCCAGAATGCTGAGTTTGGGGAGGTTCTGTCTTCTTTTCAGCAGCACCTGGGATCTCCTATAAGGCCTTCGTATGCCTTCACTGAGTATTTCCTAGGGCAGGCTGAAAAGAAACGGCCGTGGTTGGGCTTGGAGCCCAGTAGCAGTGAGTGACCCCCAAGGAAAGGGGAGGTAATTAGTGGAATTCTCCCTACCAGGGAACAGTTGTGACCCCAGGTACCTGCGTGGTGTTCTCCTCCCCAAATACCGCACACACTCAGCCTTTTTCTGGAATGCTGAGAGTGGGGATGTTCCGTTTTCTGTCAGCTGCACCTGGGATCTCCTTGAAGCCATTTGGGTGCCTTCCCTGAATGTTTCCTATGGTGGGATGCCAGAAAAAGTGGCACGATGTGCTGGAAAGCCATGCAGCAGCTAGTGCCTCTCCATGGACAGGGGAGATAATTAACTGAATTCCCCTTCAAAGTAACAACTGTGATATCAGTTGCTGTGTGGAAGGCGGATTGCTTCCTACCCCCTACACACAGACTTGTCCCTGAATCCTGTGTGTGTGGAGGTTCCGAGTTCCGTCAGCTGAACCTGGGGTCTCCTAGATGCACTTTGCATGCCTTCCCTGAGTGTTTCTTAGGGCGTTTTGCCAGGTAAAGTTGGGGGTTGAGCTGGAAATCCAAGTAGCAATTAGTGCCTTCTCATGGACAGGGGAGACAATTAGCAGAATTCCCCCTACCAGGGAACATCTGTGATGCCATGTAGCTGCATGGGGGTCGGCTCTCCACCTCCCCCATACACTCATCATTGTTCCGGAATGCTGAGTGTGGGGAGGTTCCGTCTTCTGTAAGCAGTGCCTGTGATCTCCAAGAAGCCATTTGCGTGCATTCCCATAGTGTTTCCTAGGGTGGGCTGCCAGGGAAAAGGCGAGGCATTGGTTGGAAAGCTAAGAAGCAGCGATTGCCTCCCCATGGACAGGGGAGTTAATTAGAGGACTTCTCACTCTCCAGGAATACCTGTGACCCCATGTAGCTGCGTAGAGGTCGGCTCACCAACTCCCCAACACACTCAGGATTCTCCAGGAATGCTGAGAGTGGGAGGATCCATCTTCTGTTAGCAGCACATGGGATCTCCTACCAGCCCCTTGCATGCCTTTGCTGAGTGTTTCCTAGGGCGGGCTGCCATGGAAATTTGGGGGTTGGGCTGGAAGGCCAAGTAGCATTGAGTGCCTCCCCATGGACAGGGGAGGTAATTAGCGGAATTCCCCCAACTAGGGAACACCTGTGACCCAAGGAATCTGCGTGGAGTGGGGCTCCCCACCTACCCCTACACTCAGATGTGTTCCAGAATGCTGAGTGTGGGGATGTTCCATCTTCTTTCAGCACCACCTGGGATCTCCTAGAAGCCCTTTGTGTGTCTTAACTGAGTGTTTCCTATGGCAGACTGCAAGGAGACCGCTGTGGGTGGGCTGGAGCCCAGTAGCAGCGAGTGCCTCCTCATGGACAGGGCAGGTAATTAGCAGAATTCCCCCTACAAGGGAAGAGCGGTGAACCCAGGTAGCTGCGTGGGGTTCTTCTTACCACAAACCACACACACTCAGCCTTGTGCTGTAAAGCTGAGTGTTGGGAGGTTCCATCTTCTGTCAGCAGTGCCTGGGATATCCTAGAAGCCCTTCAGTTGACTTTCCTGAATGTTTCTTAGGGCAGACTGCCAGGGAATTTTGGGGCTTTTGCAGGAGAGTCAAGTATCAGCCAGAGCCTCACCATGGACAGGAGAGGTAATTAGCGGAATTCCCCCTACTCGAAAACACCTGTGACCCCACATAGCTGCGTGGAGGGTGACTCCCCAACACCCCCACACACTCAGGCTTGTGTCAGAATTCTGAGTGTGGGGAGGTTCCGTCTTATTTCAGCAGCACTTGGGATCACCTAGAAGGCTTTTGCATGACTTCCCTGAGTGTTTCCAATGGTGGTCAGCCAGGGAAGGCGAGGGTTGGGATGAAAAGCAAAGTAGCAGTTAGTGCCTCTTCATGGGCAGTGGATGTAATTAGCTTACTTCCCCCTACCACGGAACACCTGTGACAACAATTAGCTGCATAGTGGGCGGCACCACAACCCTCACACACACTCAGCCATTTTCTGGAATGCTGAATTTAGGGAGGACTGTATTCTGTCAGCAGCTCCTGGGATTAGGCAGAAGCATTTCTCGTGTGTTCCCTGAGGGTTTCATTGGGCGGGCTTCCAAGGAAAGGCGGGGGTTGTGCTGGAAATCCAAGTACCAGTGAGTGACTCCCAATGGACAGGGGATGTAATTACCAGACTTCCCCGTACTAGGGAACAACTCTGACCCCAGGTAGCAGCCTAGAGTGCAGCTCCCCACCTCCCACACACACTCAGTCATGTTCCAGAATGCTGAGTGTGGGGAGGTTCCATCTTCTGTCAGCAGCACCTGGGATTTCCTAGAAGCCCTTCGCATGCCTTCCCGGGTGTTTCTTAGGGCATGCTGCCAGGGAAAGTTGGGGCTTATGCTGGAAATCCACATAGCAGCGAGTGCCTCCACATGGATAGGGGAGGTAATTAGCTGAATTCCCCATACCAGGGAACACCTGTGAACCCAGGTAGCTGCATGGAGGTTGGCTCACCTCCTTCCCCACATACTCAGATTTGTTCTGGAATGCTGAGTTTGGGGAAGTTTCGTCTTCTGTCAGCAGCACCTGAGATCTAGAAGCCCTTCACGTGCCTTCACTGAGTGTTTCCTATGGCAGGCTGCAAGGAAATTGCGGTGGTTGGGCTGGGAGACTAGTAGCAGTGAGTGCCTCCCCATGGACATGGGATGTAATTAGCAGAATTACCCCTACCAGGGAACAGCGGTTACCCCAGGTAGCTCCGTGGGTGTCACTTCCCCATCTCCTGCAGACAGTCAGCCATGTTCAGGATTGCTGAGTGTCGAGAGGTTCCGTCACTTGTCAGCATCGCCTGGAATCTCCTAGAAGCCATTTGTGTGTCTTCCCTCAGTGTTTCTAGGGTTGTCTGCCAGGAAAAACGAGGTGGTTCGGCTGGGGAGCAAAGTAGCAGCAAGTGTATCCCCATGGACTTGGGAGGTAATTAGAGAAATTACCCCTTCCATGGAACAACTGTGACCCCTGATAGCTGCGTGTAGGGCATCACCTCACCTCCCCCACTCACTAAACTGTGTTACAGAATGCTGAAAGTGGGGATATTTCATTTTCTGTCAGCAGCGCCTGAGATGACTTAGAAGCCCTTAGCTTGTTTTCCCTGAATGTTTCCTAGGGCGGGCTGACAGGGAAACTCGGGGGTTTTCCTGGGGAGCAAAGTAGCAGTGAATTCCTTCCCATGGATAGAGGAGGTAAATAGAGGAGTCCCCCCAACCAGGGAACACCTGTTACCCTAAGCAGCCACGTGGAAGGAGGCTCCCGTCCTGGCAAACACACAGCTTTGTTTTGGAATGCTTACTTTGGGGAGGTTCTGTCTTCTGTCAGTAGTGCCTGGGATCTCCTAGAAGCCATTTGGGTGTCTTCCCTGAGTGTTTCATAGAGCTGGCTGTGAGGAAAAAGTCGGTGGTTGGGCTGGGGATCCAAGTAGCAGTGAGTTTCTCCCCATGGAAAGGGGATTTAATTAGAAGAGTTCCCCCTACAAGGGAACAGATGTTACCCTAAGCAGCAGTGTGGAAGATGGCACCCAACCTCCCCCACACACTTAGCCTTGTTTTGGAATGCTTATTGTGGGGAGGTTCCAACTTCTGTCAGCAGTGCCTAGGATCTCATAGAAGCCCTTCAGGTGACTTCCCTGAGTGTTTCCTAGGGCAGACTGCCAGGGAAATTTGTGGCTTTTGCAGGAGAGTCAAGTATCAGTAAGTACCTCCCCATGGACAGCGGAGGTAATTAGAGAAATTATCCCTACCAAGGAAACACCTGTGTCCTCTAGTAGCTGCTTGGAGGGTGGCTTCCCACCTCCCCCACACACTCAGCCGTGTTATGGAATGCTGAGAGTGGGGACACTCTGTCTTTTGTCAGCAGCACCTGAGATGTCTTAGGAGTCCTTCACGTGTGTTCCCTGACTGTTTCCTAGTGTGTGCTTCCAGGCGAAGGTGGGGGTTTTGCTGGAAAGCCAAGTAGTGGCAAGTGCATCTCCATGGACTGGTGATTAAATTAGCGGACTTCCCCCTAAAAGTGAACACCTGTGGCCCCTGGTAAATTCTTCGAGGGTGGACCCTCACCTCCCCCACACACTCATCCATTTTCTGGAATGCTGAGTGTAGGGAGGTTCCGTCTTCTGTCACCAGCACCTGGGCTCTCCTAGAAGCCCTTCATGTGCATTCTCTGAGTGTTTCCAATGGTGTGCTGCCAGGGAAATGTGGGGGCTTGCTGGAAAGCCACTTAGAAGCGACTGCCTCACCATGTACTGGGGAGGTAATTAGCGGACTTCCCCCTGGCAGGGAACTGCAGTTACCCCAGGTATCTGCATGGTGTTCTCCTCCCCATCTCCTGCACACACTCAGCTTGTTCTGGAATTCTGAGCTTGGAGAGGTTCTGTCTTCTTGTCAGCAGCACCTGGGATCTCCTAGAAGCCCTTCACATGCCTTCATTGAGTGTTTCCTAGGGCAGGCTGCAAAGAAAAGGAATTTGTTGGTCTGGGAGCCTAGTAGCAGTGATGCCTTGCATGGACAGGGGAGTTAATTATCGGTATTCCCCCTGGCAGGAAACAGCAGTTACCCCAAGTATCTGCGTGGTGTTCTTCTCCCCACATCCCGTGCACACTCAGACTTGTTCTGGAATGCTGAGTGTGGGGACATTTCTTGCTCTGTCAACCATGCCTGGGATCCCCTTGAAGCCATTCGGGTGCCTTCCCTGAGTGTTTCATAGGGCGGTGTGCCAGGGAAAGTCGGGGGTTGGGCTGGAAAGTGAAGTAGCAGCGAGTGCATCTTCATGGACCATGGAGGTTATTAGCGTAGTTCCCCATACCATGGAACACCTGTGACCCAAGTTAGCTGCTTGCAGGGAGGCTCTCCAAATCTCACACACACTCAGCCATTTTATGGAATGCTGAGTGTGGAGAGGTTCCGGTTTCAGTCAGCAGCGCCGGGATTGTCATAGAAGCATTTCTCCTGTGTTCCCTCAGTGTTGCCTTGGGCGATCTGCCAGGGAATGGCGGGGTTGTGCTGGAAACCCAAGTAGCAGCGAGCGACTTCCCATGTAAAGAGGAGGTAATTAGTGGACTTCTCCCTACCATTGAACACCTGTGACATCAGGTAGCTACTTGGAGGTGGCTCATCACCTCTCCCAACACTTACACATGTTCCGGAATCCTGAGTGTGTTGAGGTTCCGTCTTCCGTCTGCAGCACCTGGGATCTCCAGAAGCAATTCTTGTGCATTCCCTCAGTGTTTCCTAAGGTGGTCGTCCTGGGAAAGGCAGGGGTTGGGCGGGAAAGATAAGTAGCAGTGAGTGCCTCCCTATGGACATTGGAGGTAATTAGTGGAATTCCCTCTAACAGGGAACACCTGAGACCCCAGGTAGCTGTGTGGAGTTCGGCTCCCCAACTCCACTAAACACTCAGGCTTGATCCAGAATGTTGTGTGTGGGGTGGTTCCGTGTTCTGTAAGCAGTGCCTTGGATCTCCAAGACGCCAGTCGTGTGTCTTCCCTGAGTGTTTCCTAGGGCGGTCTCCAGGGAAAGTTGGAGGTTTGGCCGGAAATCCAAGTAGAAACGAGTTCCTCCCCATGGAGAGGGAATGTAATTAGTGGAATTCCCCCTACCAAGGAACACTTGTGACCTGATGTAGCTGCGTGGAGGGCGGCTCACCACCTCCCCCACACACTCAACCGTGTTCCGGAATGCTGAGTGTGGGGAGGTTCCATCTTTTGTCAGCAGCACCTGGGATCTCTTAGAAGCCCATCGTGTGCATTCCCTGAGTGTTTCCTTGTGCTTTCTGCCAGGGAAAGGCGGGGATGTGCTGGAAGTCCAAGTAGAAGCCAGTGCCTCTCCATGGACACGGTCACCCTAGGAAACACTCAGGGAAGACCCGCGAAAGGCTTCTAGGAGATCCCAGTCGCTGATGACAGAAGACAGAATCTCCACACACTCAGAATTCTGGAACATGGCTGAGTGTGTGGGTGATGTGGGGATCCGCTCTCCATGCAGCTACCTGGGGTCATAGGTGTTCCCTGTTAAGTGGATGTCCACTAATTACCTCCCATGTCCATGCGGAGGCACTCGCTGCTACTTGGCTTTCCGGCCCAACCCCCACCTATCCTTGGCAGCCTGCACTAGGAAACACTCAGGGAAGGCACAAAAATGGCTTCTTGGAGATCCCAGGCACTGCAGACAGAAGTTGGAACCTCCCCACTCTCAGCATTCTGGAACACGGCTGCCATTCCCAGATAGTTTCATTTGGTGAGCTGTCAGGGAAAGGTGGTGGATGGGCAGGAAATCCAAGTAGCAGCAAAACCCTCCCCATGGACAGGTGAGCTAATCAGCAGACATCCCCCTACAAGGGAACACCTGTGACCACAGGTAGCTGAGTGGAGGGTGGCTCCACACGTCCCCAACACACTCAGCCATGTTCCAGAATGTTGATTTGGGGAGGTTCCATCTTTCATCAGCAGCATTTGGGGTATCTTATAAGCCCTTCATGTGCCTTCCCTGAGTGTTTCCTCCATCGGACTGCCAGGAAAAGTTGGCCGTTAGGCTGGAAAGACAACTAGCAGCGAGTGCCTCCCCAAGAACAGGGTAGGTAATTAGCAGACTTCACCCTAGAATGGAACACCTGTGACGGCAGTTATCTGCGTGGAAGTCGGCTCCCCACAACCCCCACACACTCAGCCGTGTTCCAGAATTCTGAGTGTGCAGAGATTCTGTCTTCTGTCATCAGTGACTGGGATCTCCTAGAAGCCTTTCACGTGCCTTCCCTGAGTGTTTCCTAGGGCGGGCAGCCAGGGGAAGTCTGTGCTTGGGCTGGAAATCCAAGTAGCACCGATTTCCTCCCCAGGAACAGGGGATTTAATTAGAGGACTTCCTCCTACCAGGGAACATCTGTGACCCAAGGTAGCTGTATGGAGGCACCTCTACCTGTTCCCCACACACTCAGACTTCTTCCAGAATCCTGAGTTAAGGGATGTTCCATCTTCTGTCATCAGTGCCTGGGATATCCTAGACGTACTTGGCGTGCCTTCCCTGAGTGTATCCTAGGGCGGCTGCCAGGGAAATGCGGGGGTTGGGCTGGAAAGCCAAAAGCAGAGAGTGCCACCCCATGGACAGAGGTGGTAATTAGCGGACTTCCCCCTAACAAGGAACTCCTGTGAACCCAGGTAGCTGCCTGGAGTGCGGTACATCATCTCCTTCATACACTCAGACGTGTTCCGGTAATATGAGTGTGGAGAGGTTCTGTCTTCTGTCATCAGTGCCTGGGATCTCCTAGAAGCTGTAAGCGTGACTTCAATGAGTGTTCCTTTGTGTGGACTGCCAGGAAAATGAGTAGTTTTGGCTGGAAACAAATTAACAGCGAGTGCCTCCGCATGGACAGGGGAGGTATTTAGCGGACCTCCCCCTACCAGGGAACACCTGTGACACGAAGTAGGTGCGTGGAGAGCTGCTCAGCACCTCCCTAACACACTCAGAGGTGATCCTGAATGCTGAGTGTGGGTACGTTCAGTCTACAGTCAGCAGTTTGTGGAATCTCTTAGAAGCCTTTCGTTTGCCTTCACTGAGTATTTCCTAAGGCGGGATGCCAGGGAAATGCTGGGGTTGGGCTGGAAGTCCAAGTAGCATCCGGTGCCTCCCCATGGAGATGGGAGGTAATTAGCGGACTTCCCCCTACCAGGGAACACCTGTGACACAATATAGTGGTGTGGGAGTTGGCTCCCCACCTCCCCCACACACTCAGCCTTGTTCTTAAATGCTGAGTTTGGGGAGGTTTTCTTCTGTCTGCAGCACCTGGGATCTCTTAGAAGCCCTTCGTCTGCCTTCTGTGAGTGTTTACTAAGGCAGGCTCAATGGGATAGGCAGGGTTTGTGCTGGAAAATCAAGAAGAAGCAAGTGCCTCCACATAGAGAGGGATGAAATTAGTGGACTTCACTCTACAATGGAAGACCTGTGACCCCATGTAGCTGCGTAGATTTTGGCTCCTCCTCTCTCCCACACAATCAGCCATGTTCCAGAATGCTGATGGTGTGGAGGTTCCGTCTTCTTTTCAGCAGCACCTGGGATATAATAGATGCCATTTGCATTCCTTCCCAGATAGTTTCCTTTGGCGGGCTGTCAGGGAAAGGCAGTGGATGGGCAGGAAAGCCAAGTAGCAGTGAGTGCCTCCCCATGGACAGGGGAGTTAATCAGCAGATGTCACCCTACCAGGGAACACCTGTGACCCAATGTAGCTGCGTAGAGGTCAGCTCCACATCTCCCCCACACAATCAGCCATGTTCCAGAATGCTGAGTGTGGGTAGGTTCCGTCTTCTGTCAGCAGTGCATGGGATCTACGAGAAGCCCTTCATGTGCCTTCCCTGAGTGATTCCTAGGGTTTTCTGACAGGGAAATGCTGGGGTTGAGCTGTAAATTCAATTAAAAGCAAGTTCCTCCCCATGGGTAGGGGTGGTAGCTAGTGTCTACCCATGGACAGAGGAGGTAATTAGCAGAATTCCCCCTACCAGGGAACACCTGTGTTCCCAGGTAGCTGTGTGGAGTGTGGTACCCAATCTCCCCCTCACATTCAGCCATGTTTTGGAGTTTAGCAGAATTCCGCCTACCAGGGAACACCTGTGACCCCAGGAAGCTTTGAGGAGGAGTGTTCTCTACCTCCCCAACACACTCAGACCTTTTGTGGAATACTGAGTGTGGGGAGGTTCCGTCTTCTGTCAGCAGCACCTAGGATCTACTAGCAGCCCTTCGTGTGCCTTCACTGAGGGTTTCCAAGGGCAGGCTGCCAGGCAAAGGTGAGGAATGGGCCAGAAAGAAAATAGCAGTGAGTGCCTCCCCATGGACAGAGGAGGTATTTAGCGGACTTCCTCCTACCAGGGAACATCTGTGACCCCAGGTAGCTGCGTGGAGTGGATCTCCCCACCTCCCCCACACACTCACACTTGTTCCGGAATACTGATTGTGGGGAGGTTCCTTCTATCAGCAGTGCCTGGGATCTCCTAGAAGCCATTGCTGTGTCTACCGTGAGTGTTTCAATGTGCGGGCTGCCAGGGATAGGTAGTGGCTGGGCTGGAAATCCAAGTAGTTGCGAGTGCCTCCCGATGGAAAGTTGAGGTAATTAGCAGAAATACTCCTGTCAGGGAACACCTGTGACCCTAGGCAACTGTGTGGAGTGTGACACACCACCTCCCCAACACAATCAGACCTGTCCAGATTGTTGAGTGAGGGAGGTAACGTCTTCTCTCAGCAGCGCCTTGAATCTCTTGGAAGCACTTTGCGTATCTTCCCTGATTGTTTACTATGGCAGGATGCCAGGGATAGCTGAGGTTTTTGCTGGAAATCCAAGTAGCAGTGAGTGCCTCCCCATTGTCAGGGGATGATATTAGCAGTCTTCCCCCTATAAGGTAACACCTATGACCCTAGGCACCTGCGTGGAGGGCTGCTCCCTAACACCCCAAAACACTCAGCCATGTTACAGAATGCTGAGTCGAGGAGTTTCTGTATTTTGACTGCAGAACCTGGGATATTTTAGAAGCACTACACGTTCCTTCGTTGAATGTTTCATCGGGCAGGCTGCCAGGTAAAGTGGGGGGTTGGGCTGGAAAACCACATAGCAGCAATTGCCTCCCAATGAACAGGGTAGGTAATTAGCGGACTTCACCCTACTAGGGAACACCTGTGACCACAGGTAGCTGCGTGGAAGTCAGCTCCCCAGATCCCCCACACACTCAGCCTTGTTCTAGAACTCTGAGAGTTGGGAGGTTCCATCTTCAGTCAGAAGTGCCTGGGATCACTGAGACCCTTTTGCATGCCTTCCCTGAATGTTTCCTAGCGCTGGCTTCCAGGGAAAGGTGGAGGTTGGGCCAGAAATCCAAGTAGCAGGGAGTGCCTCTACATGGACATAGGAGGTAATTAAAGGGCTTCCCCCTACCAGGGAACACCTGTGACCACAGGTAGCTGTGTGGAGAGCTGCTCACAACCTCCCACACACACTCAGCCATGTTCCAGAATGATGAGTGTGGGGAGGTTCCGTCTTCTGTCAGCAGCATCTGGGATCTCCTAGAAGCCCTTCGCTTGCATTCCCTGATTGTTACCTAGGGCGGACTGCCAGGGAAATGCATTGGTTGGCCTGGAAATCCAAGTAGCAATGAGTGCCACAACATGGGCAGGGGAGGTAATTACGGACTTCCCCCTAACATGGAACACCTATGACCCAAGCTAAAGGCGTGGAATTTGGCTCCCCACCTCTCCCACACACTCAGCCTTGTTGTTAAATGCTGAGTTTGGGGAGGCTGTCTTCTGTCAGCAGTGCCTTTATTCTCCTAGAAGCCCTTCACCTGCCTTCTGTAAGTGTTTCCTAGGGAGAACTGCCAGTAAAAGATGGGTTTTGGGCTGGAAAATAAATTAAAACTGAGTGCCTCCACATAGACAGGGAGGAAATTTGTGGACTTCACTCTAGCATGGAACACATGTGACCCCATGTAGCTGCGTGGAGCACGGCTCATTCCCTCCCACACACACTCAGACGTGTTCCGGAATGCTGAGTGTTGGGATGTTCAGTCTTCCTTCAGCAGTGCCTGGGATATAATAGATGCCATTCGCGTTCTTTCCCTGAGTGCTTCCTAGAGCTGGCTGCCAGCTTAAAGCAGGGGTTGGGCTGGAAAACCAAGTAGCAGGGAGTGCCTCCCCATGGACAGTGGATGTAATCAGCAGAGTTCCCCTTACCAGGGAACACCTGTGACCCTAGGTAGATGTGTAGATGTTGGCTCCTCATCTCCCACACACAATCAGCCGCATTCCAGTATGCTGAGTGTGGGGAGGTTCAGTCATCTTTGAGCAGTGACTGGCATCTCAGAAAATCCCTTCGTGTGCCTTCCCTGTGGGATTCCTAGGGTGGGCTGGCAGGGAAAGGTGAGGGTTGAGCAGGAAATCCAATTAAGTGTGAGTACATTCCCATGAACGGGGGCATAATTAGCGGAATTCCCCGACCGTGGAACACCAGTGACCCCAGGTTGCTGCGTGGAGGGCGGCTCGCCCTTCCCCTGCACACTTAGCAGTGTTCCAGGATGCTGAGTGTGGGGAGGATCCGTCTTCTGTCAGCAGCACCTGGGATCTCCTATAAGGCCTTTGAATGCTTTCCCTAAGTGTTTCCCTGGGCTGGCTGCCAGGGAAAGGCAGGGGATGGCCTGGAAAGCCAAATTGCAGCAGGTGCCACCCCATGGAAAGGGTAGGTAATTACGGACTTCCCATAAAAGGGAACATCTGTGACCCCAGTTAGATGCGTGGAGGGTAGCTCCCCACCTCCCCTACCTGCTCAGACGTGTTCCAGAACCTTGAATGTTGGAAGCTTCTGTCTTCTATCTGCAGCACCAGGGATATCTGGGAATGCAGACTGGTGTCTGCAGCACCAGTGCTTCTAGGAGATCCCAGTCACTGCACACGAGCCAGAACCTCCACACACTCAGCATTCTGGAACACACCTCAGTGTGTGGGGGAGTTGAGGAGCTGACAACTATGCTGCTACCTATGGTCCCATGTTCCCTGGTAGGGGGAAGTCCGCTGATTACCTCCCCTGTCCATAAGGAGGTACTCCCTACTACTTGGCTTTCTAGCCCAACCCTGCCTTTCCCTGGGCCCGCCATGGGAAACACTCAGGAAAGCAATGTGAATGGCTTCTATTATACCACAAGCTCTGTTGACAGAAGATGGAACCTCCCCACATTCAGCATTCCGGCACACGGTTGAGTGTTTAAGGGAGTGGGCAAGCCACCCTCCATGCAGCTACCTGGGGTCACAGGTGCCCCTGGTAGGGGAAGTCGGCTGATTATCACCCCTTTCCATGGGGAGGTACTCTCTCCTTCTTGGCATTAAGGCCTAACCCCCACCTTTCCCTGGCTGCCCACCCTATGAAACACTCAAGTAAATTACACAAATGGCTTCTAGGAGATCCCAGGTGCTGCTGACAGAAGACAGAACCTCCCCACAGTCAGCAATCTGGAACACGGCTGAGTGGGTGGGGGTGGTGAGTAGTCGCACTCCACGCAGTTAACTTGTGTCACAGGTGTTCCCTGTTAGGGAGAATCCCGCTAATTACCTCCCATTTCCATGGGGAGGCACTCGTGCTACTTGGATTTCCAGCCAAAGCCCCACCTTTCCCTGGAAGTCTGCTGTAGGATACACTCAGAAAATGCACGTGAAGGGCTTCTAGGAGATCTCAGACGCTGCTGAAAGCAGACAGAACTACCCCACACTCAGCATTCCTGAATATTGCTGAGTGTGTGGGGGAGTTGGGGTGCCACACTTCACTTAGCTACTTGGGGTCACAGGTGTTCCCATCTAGGGGGAATTCCACTAATTACCTCCCCGGACCATGTATAGGCACTAGATGCTACGTGGCTTTCCAACCCAACCCCCATGTTTTCCTGGCAACCCACCCTGGAAACACTCAGGTAAGACACGTGAAGTGCTTCTAAGACATCCTGGGTGCTGCTGCAAGAAGACGGACCCCCCCACACTCAGCATTCTGGAACAAGTCTGAGTGTGTGGGAGAGATTGAGAGCCGTGCTCCACGCAGATACCTGGGGTCACAGGTGTTCCCTGGTAGTGGGAATTTCACTAATTACCTCCACTGTCCATGGGCAGGCACTCGCTGATACTTAATTTCAAGACAAATCACATGATTTCCCTGGGAGCAGTGCTAGGAATCACTCAGGGAAAGTACAAGAATGTTTTCTAGGAGATCCCAGGCCCTACTGAGATAAGACAGAACTTCCCCACACTGAGAATTGTGTAACACATTTAAGTGTGTGGGGGAGATGGCCATCCACCCTCCACTCAGCTAGCTGGGGTCACAGGTGTTTCCATTTAGGTGGAAGTCCGCTCGTTACCTCCACTGTCCATGGGGATGCACTCTCTGCTACTTGGCTTTCCAGCCTAAGCCCCTCCTTTCTCTGGCAGCACACCCTAAGAAATACTGATGGAACACTCACGAAGTGCTTATAGGAGATCCCATGTGCTGCTGAGAGAAGACAGAACCTCCCCACACTCAGCATTCCAGAACATGGCTGAGTGGTGGGGAAGGAGGTGAGCCACCATCCAGGCAGCTACCTGGGGCCACAGGTATTCCCTGGTAGGGGGAATTCCACTAAATATCTCTCCTGTCCATGGGGAGGCACTCGCTTCTACTTGGCTTTCAAACTCATCCCCCAGCATTCCCTGTCAAACCGCCCTCAGAAACACTCAGGGAAGGCACATGAAGGGCTTCTAAGACATTGCAGGTGCTGCTGTCAGAAGATGGAACCTCCGCAATCTCAGCATTCTGGAACACGACTGAGTGTGTGGGTGAGATTAGGAGCTGTGATCCACGCAGATACCTGGGGTCACATGTGTTTCCTGGTATGGGGGATTTCTCTAAATACCTCCCCTGTCCATGGGGAGGCACTCACTAATACTTGGCTTTCCAGTCATATCACATTTCCCTGGGAGCCTGCCCTAGGAAATACTCAGGAAGGGCATGAGAAGGTCTTCTAGGAGACTGCAAGCCCTACTGACTGAAGACGGAACTTCACCACAATCAGAATTCCGTAACATGCCTGAGTGTGTGGGGGAGATGGCCATCCACATTCACGCAGATACCTAAGGTAACATGTGTTCCCTGGTAGGGGGAATTCCACTAATTACCTCCCTGATCCATGGGGAGGCACTCACTGTTACTTGGCTTTCCAGCCCAACCCCTGCATTTTTTGGCATACCGCCCTGGTAAACTCTCAGGAAAAGCATGTGAAGGGCTTCTAGTAGATTTCAGGCTAATCTAACAGAAGGCGGAACCTCCCCACAATCAGCAATCTGGAACACGACAGTGTGTGTTGGGGACATGGGCAGCCACCCTCCATGCAGCTAAATGGGAT
Source organism: Camelus ferus (assembly GCF_009834535.1). NCBI lineage: Eukaryota > Metazoa > Chordata > Mammalia > Artiodactyla > Camelidae > Camelus > Camelus ferus. The sequence goes on from NC_045731.1 coordinate 25,758,962, forward strand.
AATAGGTATTCCCTGGTAAGGGAAATTGTGCAACTTACCAACCATGTCCATGGGGATACACTCGCTTCTACTTGGATTTCCAGCCCAACCCCCACCTTTCCCTGGCTTCCCGACAAAGGAAACAGTCTCGGAAGGCACTCAAAAGGCTTCTATGGGATCCCAGGCACTGCTGACAGAAGACGGAAACTCCCCACACTCAGCACTGTGGTACATGGCTGAGTATGTGGGGGAGGTGTCAAGCTGCCCTGCATGCAGCTTCCTGGTGTCAAAGGGGTTCCCTGGTAGGGGAAGTCCGCTAATTACTTCCCCTGTCCTTGGACAGACACTCGCTGCTCATTGTATTTCCAGCCCTACCCCCAACTATCACTGACATACCGCCCTAGGAAACACTCAGGGAAGGCTTGCGAACTGCTTCTATGAGATCCCTTGAACTGGTCAAAAGTGTTCCCTGGTAGGGGGATGTCCTCTAAATACTTCCCCTTTTCATGTGGAGGCATTTGCATATACTTGGTTTTCCAGGCCAACACACGACTTTACTTGGCAGAATGCCCTGGGAAATTCTAAGGGAAACCAACGTAGGGCTTCTAGGAGATCCCAGGCGCAGCTGAACAAACACGGAAACTCCCCACACTCAGCATTACAGACAAGACTGAGTGTGTGGGGGAGGTGGGGAGCCACAGTCAACGCAGCTACTGGGGTCATAGTTTTTCCCTTGTTGGGAAACGTCTATTAATTCCCTCCCCTGTACATGGGGAGGCACTCATTGCCACTTGGCTTTCCACAAATATCCCCATATTCCCTTTCAACCTGCCCTAGGAAACACTCAGGGAAAGCATGCAAATTGCTTCTAGGAGATTCCAGACAATGCTGACTGAAGTCGGAACCTCTCCAAACTCAGCATTCCGGAAGATGACTGAGTGTGTGGTGGATGTGGGGAGTCACAATCCACGCAGATATATCAGGCCACAGGTGTTCCCTGTTAGGGGGAATTTTGCTAATTACCTCTCATGTCCATGGGGAGGCACTCATTGATACTTGGATTTCCAGCATAATCACCACATTACCCTGGAAGCCGGCCCTAAGAGACCCTCAGGGAAGGAATGCAAAAGTCTTCTAGGAGATACCAGGTGCTGCTGACAGAAGATGTAACCTCCCCACACTCAAAATTCCAGAACACGGCTGAGTGTGTGGGGGACTTGGGGATCCAAACTAAACGCAGCTTCCTCAGATCACAGGTGTTTTGTGGTAGAGGGAATTCCGCTAATTACTTCCCCTGTCCATGGGGAGACACTCGCTGCTACATGGACTTCCAGACCAACCCCCACCTTTCCCTGGAAGCCCGACCTAGGAATCACACAGGGAAGGCACATGAAGAGCTTCTAGGTGTTCCAAGGCACTGCTGACTGAAGACGTAACCTCCCCACAATTAACATTCTGGAACAGGCCTGAGTGTTGAGGGAGGTGGATAGCTGCATTGCATGCAGCAACCTGGGGTCACAGGTGTCCCCGGGAAGGGGGAAGTCTGCTAATTACCTGCCATGTCCATTCGCGGCACTCGCTGCTACTTGGATTTCCAGCCAAACTCCTGCCTTTCCATGGAAGCTCGCCCTAGGAAACACTCAGGTAAGACATGCAAAGTGCTTCTCAGAAATCCCAGGTGCTGCTTACAGATAAAGGAACTTCCCTACACTCAGCATTCCGGATCAAGTCTGAGAGACTGGGGGACGTGGGGAGCCAATCCCCACGCTGATACCTGGGGTCACATGTGTTCCCTAGTCGAGGAAATTCAGCTAATTACCTCCCCCGTCCATGGGGAGGCACTTACTGCTACTTGGATTTCCAGCACATCCCCCAAGTTTCCTGGCAACCCGCCCTATGGAACACTAAGGGAAGGCAAGCAAAGGGCTTATAGGAGATCCCATGGGCTAATGACAGGAGATGGAACCTCATCAAACTCAGAATACCGGAACACATCTGAGTGTGTTGGGGAGGTGGGGATCTGCTCTCAATGCAGCTACCTCGGATCTCAGGTGTTCCGTGATAGATGGAAGTCCGCTAATATTATCTCCCGTCCATGGGGAAGCACTCATTGCTACTTGGATTTTCAGCCCAACCCCTGCTTTTCCCTGGCAACGTACCCTAGGTAATTGTGAGGGAAGGCACTCAAATGGCTTGTAGGATATCCCAGGCACTGCTGACCGAAGACGGAGCCTCCCCACTCTCAATATTCCTGAACACAACTGAGTGTGTGGGGTAGGTGGTGAACTGCCCTCCAAGCAGCTATCTGGTGTCACAGGTGTTCTCTGATGGGGGAATTCGGCTAATTATCTCCCCTATCCATGGGGAGGCACTCGCGGCTACTTGGATTTCCAGCCGAAGCCCCTCTTTTCCATGGCAGCCCGCTCTATTAAACACTCAGGGAAGGCACGTGAACTGCTTCTAGGTGATCCTAGGTGTTTCTGAAAGCAGACGGAACCTCCCAACACTCAGAATTCTGGAACATGGCTGAGTGTGTGGGTGAGTTGGGGTACCACACTCCACGCAGCTACCTAGGCTCATGTGTACCCTGGTAGGCAGAAGTCCGCTAATTATCTACACAGTCAATGGGGAGGCACTCACTGCTACTTGGCTTTCCAGATTTACCCCTGCTTTTCCCATTCAGCTCGACCTAAAAACACACAGGTAAGTCAAGTGAAGGGCTTCTCAGATATTCTTGTCTCTGCTGACAGAAGACTTAACCTCCTGACACTCAGCAATCCAGAACACGGCTGAGTGTGTGGGGGAGGTAAGAAAACAACCTCAACTCATCTACCTGTGGTCACAAATGTTCCCTGGGAAGGGGAAGTCCACTAATTACCTCCCTAATCAATGGGGTGACATTCGCTGCTAGTTGGCTTTCCAGCCCAACCACCAAATTTCTCTGGTAGCCCGCACTTGGAAACACTCACAGAAGGCACACGAAGGACTTCTAGGAGACCCCAAGTGCTCCTGATAGAAGATGGAACATCCCCACACCCAGCATATCGGCACACGGCTTAGTGTTGGGCTCGGTGGGGAGCCACCATCCACGCAGCTACCTGAGGTCACATGTGATCCATGGTTGTGGGAATTCCTCTAATTACCTCCCATGTCCATGGGGGAGGCACTCGCTGCTACGTGGTTTTCAGTCCAACCCCCTGTTTCCCTGGCAAACAGACCTCGGAAACACTCAGGGAAGAAAAGCGAAGGGCTTCTAGGACAACCCAGGTGCTGCAGACAGAAGACGGAACCTCCTCACACTCAGCCTTCCTGAACACGACTGAGTGTGTGGGGAAGGTTGTGAGCTGCCCTCCACGCTGATACTTGGGGTCAAATGTGTTCCCTGGTAGGGGGAATTTCTCTCATTACCTCCATTGTCCATGGAGAGGACTTGCTGATACTTGGATTTCCATCCCAATCAAAACATTTCCCTGGGAGCCCACCATATGAAACACTCAGGGAAGGCACATGAAGTTCTTCTAGGAGATCCCAGGTGCTGCTGAAAGATGGAACGTCCCCACACTCAGCATTCCAGAACACGTCTGAGTTTGTGAAGGGGGTGGGGTTCCTCTCTCAATGCATTTACCTCTGATCACAGGTGTTCCGTGGTGGAGGGAAATCTGCTAAATACCTTCCATGTCCCTAGGGAGGCACTCGCTGCAAATTGGATATCCAGACCAACACCTGCCTTTCCTGGCAACCCATCTTAAGAAACAATGAGGGAAGGCATTCAAAAGGCTTCTAGGAGATCCCAGGCACTGCTGACAGAAGACAGAACGTCCCAACTCTCAGAATTCCTGAACAAAGCTGAGTGTGTGGGGTAGGTTGTGAGCAGAACTCCATACAACTACCTGGTGTCACCGGTGTTCCCTGATAGGGGGAATTCGGGTAATTATCTCCACTATCCATGGGGAGGCACTCGCTTCTACTTGAATTTGAAGCTGATCCTCTGCATTTCCGTGGTAGCCCATACTATGAAACACTCAGGAAATGCACGCTAAGTGCTTCTAGGAGATCCTCGGTGCTGCTGACAGAAGACAGATCCTCCCCACACTCTGCTATCTGGACCAAGCCTGAGTGTGTGTGGGAGTTTGGTTGCTGCTCTCCACGCAGCTACCTGGGGACACAGGTGTTCCCTGGTAGGAGTAATTCTGGTAAATACCTTCCCTGTCCATGGGGAGACACTCACTGATACTTGGGTTTACAGCAAAACCCACGCATTTCCCTGGCAGCCTACCTTAGGAAACACTCATGGAAGCCACGTGAAGTGCTTGTATGAGCGCCCATGCTAGGCTAATAGTGGAAGGAACCTCCCCACACTCATCATAGTGGAACACGCCTGAGTGTGTGTGAGATTTAGGGAGCCACCCTCCACAAAGCTACCTAGAGTCACAGGTGTTCCCTGGTAAGGGGGAGTACGCTAATTACCTCCACTGTCCATAAAGGGGAACTCACTGCTACTTGGCTTTTCAGCCCATCTACCACCTTTCTTTGGAAGCCCGCCCTAGGAAACACTCAGGGAAGGCACGTGAAGGACTTCTCAGAGATCCCAGGTGCTGCTTATAGAAAAGGGAACCTCCCCACAATCAGCATTCCGGATCAAGTCTGAGTGTGTTGGGGAGATAGGGAACAGCCCTCTGCACAGGTACATGGGGTCACAGATGTTCCTGGGTAGGGGGAATTCCACTGCTTAGCTCCCCAGTCAATGGGGAGGCTCTTGATGCTCCTTGGCATTGTAGCACAACACCTGCCTTTCCCTGTCAGCCCACAATTCGAAACACAAGGAAAGCATGTGAAGGGATTTTGGAGATCCCAGGTGCTCCTGACAGAAGACGGAACCTCCCCACACTTAGAATTCTGGAACACAGTTGCATGTGTGGGGGATACTGGTGGCACCCTCCAAACAGCTACCTGGGGTCACAGGTGTTCCATCTTAGGGGGAATTCCACTAATTACCATCCATGTCCATGTGGAGGCACTCTCTGCTACTTGGTTTTCCAGCCCAACCCCCACCTTTCCCTTGCAGCCCACCCTAAGGAAAACTCAGGTAAGACAAGGGAATGGCTTCTCAGAGATCACAGGTGCTGCTTAAAGAAGATGGAGACTCCCCACACTCAGCATTCCAGAACAATGTTGACTGTGCGGGGCAGGTGGGGAGCCGATATCCACGCAGCTACCTTGGGTCACAAGTGTTCCCTGGTAGGAGGAATTCCACTAATTACCATCCCTGTCCATGGGAAGGCACTCTCTGCTACTTGGTTTTCCAGCCCATCCCCCGCTTTTCCCTGTCAGCCCTCCCTAGGAAGCACACAGGGAAGATCCGTGAATGGCTTCTAGGAGATCCCAGGTGCTGCTGACAGAAGACGGAACCTCCCCAAATTAGCATTCTGGGACAAGTCTGAGTGTGTGGGGGAGGTGGCAAGGGGCACTCCACGCAGCTACCTGTGATCACAGGTGTTTCCTAGTAGGGGGAAGTCAGCTAATTACCTCCCCTGTCCATGGGGAGGAACTCACTGCTACTTGCCTTTATAGCCCAATCCCCTCATTTCCCTGGCAGCCCGCCCTATGAAACACTCAGAGAAGGCCCACGTAGTGTTTCTCCGAGATCCCAGGAGCTGCTGACCGGAGACGGAATCTACTGAGACTCAGCTTTCCGGAACATGGCAGAAGGATTGTGAGGTGGTGCGCCACCCTCAACGCTGCTACCTGGGGTCACAGGTGTTCCCTGGTGGGGGGTGTACTCTAATTACCTCCCTTTCCATGAAGAGGCACTAGCTGCTACTTGGATTTCCAGCTAATCCTCCAACTTTCCCTGGCAACCCTCCCTAGGAGCCACTAAGGGAAGACAAGCAAACGTCTTCTAGGAGATCCCATGCCCTGCTGAGAGAAGATGGAACCTCCCCACACTCAGCATTCCAGAAAATGTCTGAGGGTGTGGGGGAGGTGGGGATCCGATCTCAACGCAGCTTCCTCGGATCACAGGTGTTCCGTGGTAGAGGGAATTCCGCTAATTACCTCCCCTGTCCATGGGGAGGTACTCGCTGCTACTTAGATTTCCAGAAAAATACCCACATTTCCCTGGCAGACCGCCCTAGGAAACACTCAGGTAATACATGCAAAAGCCTTCTAGGAGATCGCAGGTGCTGCTGACATTAGACGGAACCTCCCCACACTCAGCATTCTGGATCAAGGCTGAGTGGTTGGGTAGCTGGGGAGCCGCCCTCAGTGAAGCTACCTGGGGTCACAGGTGTTCCCTGGTAGTGGGAAGTCCGCAAATATCCTCCCTAATCCATGGGGAGACACTTGCTGCTAGTTGGATTTCCAGAAAAACCCCCTCCTTTCCCTGGCAGCCCGCACTAGGAAACACTCAGGGGTGGCACACAAACGGCTTCTAGGAGACCCCAAGTGCTCCTGATAGAAGACAGAACGTCCCCACTCTCAGCAATCTGACACACGGCTGAGTGTTGGGGGAGTTTGCGAGCCGCCCACCATGCAGCTTCCTGATAGCACAGGTGTCCCCTGTTAGAGGGAAGACCGTTAATACCCTCCCCTATCCATGGGGAGGCACTTGCTGCTACTTGGATTTGCAGCCCAACCCCCCTTTTCCCTGGCTGCCCACCCTATGAAACACTCAAGAAAGGCACGCAAAGTGCTTCTATGAGATCCCAGCCTCTGCTGACAGAAGACAGAACCTCCCCACGCTCAGCTTTCTGGAAAACGTCTGACTGTGTGTGAGAGATGGGGAGCCGCACTCCACGCAACTACCTGCTTTCACAGGTGTTCCCTGGTAGGGAGGATTATGCTAATTACCTCCACTGTCCATGAAGAGGCACTCACTGCTACTTGGCTTTCCAGGCCATACCCAGCATTTCGCTGGCAGCCCGTAATAGGTAACACTGAGGGAATGCACGCAAAGGGCTTCTTGGAGGTCACAGTCTCTGCTGACAGAAAATGGAACATCCCAATACTAAGCATTCCAGAACACAGCTGAATGTGTGTGAGAGTTCGGGATCCGCCCCCCATGCAGCTACATGGGGTCACAGGTGTTCCCTGATAGGGGGTATTCTGCTAATTATCTCCCTAATCCATGGGGAGGCAATCGTTGCTACTTGTATTTCCAGCCTAACCCCCACTTTTCCCTGGCAGGCCGCACTGTCAAACACCCAAGGAAGGCACATGAAATGCTTACAGGAGATCCTAGGCACTGCTGAGAGAAGACGGATCCTCCCCACACTCCAAATTCTGGAACAAGCCTGAGTGTGTGGGGGAGGTGGGTTAACACCCTCCAAGCAGCTTCCTGGGGTCACAGGTGTTCCCTGGTAGGAGGAAGTCCGCTAAATACCTCCCCGGTCCATGGGGAGGCACACGCTGCTACTTGGGTTTCCAGCCAAACCCCTGCATTTCCCTGGCAGACAGCCCTATGAAACACTCAGTGAAGCCACACAACGTGCTACTATGAGATCCCATGAACGCCTAAAAGTAGAAGGAACCTACCCACACTTAGCAAACTGAAACACGGCTGAGTGTGTGTGAGATTTAGGGAGCCGCCCTCCACAAAGATACCTGGGGTCACAGGTTTTCCCTGGTATGGGGAACTATGCTAATTACCTCCACTGTCGAATGGGAGGCACTCGCTCTTCTTGGCTTTCTAGCCCAAACCCCGCCTTTCCCTGGCAGCCCGCCCAATGAACAACACTTATGGAAGGTGCTCGAAGGGCTTCTAGGAGATCCCAGTAGCTGCTGGCAGAAGATGGAACCTCCCCACTCAGGATTCCAGCACAATGCTGAGTGTTGGGGGAGGAGGGGAACCGACCTCCACACAGCTACCTGAGGTCATATGTGTTCCCGAGTAGGGGGAAGTCCACTAATTACCTCCCCTGTCCATGGGGAGGCTTTAGCTGCTACTTGTTTTTCCAGGCCAACCCCCAACTTTCCCTGGCAGTCTGCCTTAGGAAACACTCAGGGAATGCACTCGAAAGGCTTCTAGGATATCCCAGGCACTGCTTATAGAAGATGGAACCTCCCAACACTCAGCATTCTGGATCATGGCTGAGTGTCTTCGGGAGGTGAGGTGCCTCATTCCATGCAGCAACCTGGGGTCACAGGTGTTCCCTGGTAGGGGGAAGTCCACTAATTATCTCCCCTTTCCATGGGGAGGCACTCGCGGCTACTTGGCTTTCCAGCCAAAACCCCAAATTTCCCTTTCAGCCCGCCCTAGGAAACACAAACACAAACAGGCAAGGCATGCGAAGGGCTTCTCAGATATCCTAGGCACTGCTGACAGCAGACTTAATCCCCCTACACTCAGCATTCCGGATCTTGGCTGAGTGTGGGGGAGGTGTGAAGCTGCCTTCCACAAAGCTACCTGGGGTCAAAAGTTTCCCTTGTAGGGAGAAGTCCTCTAATTACCTCCCCTGTCTATGGGGAAGCACTCATTGCTACTTGGGTTTACAGCCCAACCCCAAATTTTCCTGGCAGCCAGACCTAAGTAACACTCAGGGAAGGCATGCAAATGACTTGTATGATATCCCTTGCACTGCAAAGAGAAGAAAGAACCTCCCAACACTCAGCATTTGGGAACACCACTGAGTGTGTGGGGGAGGGGTGACACACCCTCAACGCAGATACCTGGGGTCACAAGTGTTCCCAGGAAGGGGGAACTCCTCTAAACACCTCCCCTGTCCATGGGGAGGCACACTTTGGTACTTGGCTTACCAGGCCAAACTCCGCATATCCCTGGTAGGCCGACAAAGAAACACTCAGAAAAGTTAAGTGAAGGGCTTCTAGGAGATCCCACGTCCTGCTGAGAGAAGATGGAACCTCCCCACACTCAGCATTCTGGAACAAGGCTGAGTGTGTGATGGAGGTAGGGATCCACTCTCAACAAAGCTATCTGGGGTCACAGGTTTTCCATGGTACAGGGAAGTCTGTTAATTACCTCCCCTGTCCAAGGGGTGGCACTCGATGCTACTTGGTTTTCCAGCCCAACCCCCGGCTTTCCCTTTCAGACCACCCAATGTAACATGCAGGGAAGGCATGCAATGGGCTTCTTGGAGATCTCAGACTTTGCTGACAGATGAGGGAACATCCCAACAGCATTCTGGAAAATGGGTGTGTGGGGGAGGTGGGGAGGCCTCTCTCCATGCAGCTACCTTGGGTCACAGGTGTTCCCTGGTTGGGGGAAGTCGGCTAATTACCTCCCCTATCCATGGGGAGGCACTCTCAGCTACTTGGCTTTCAAGCCAATCCCCGAAATTCCCTGGCAGCCCGCCCAAGGAAACACTCAGGTAAGGCACGTGAAGGGCTACTAGGAGATCCCAGGTGTTACTGTAAGCAGACATATCCTGCCCACATTCACCATTCCAGAACACTTCTGAGTGTGTGGGGGAGGAGGAAAGCTGCCCTCCAAGCAGCTACCTGTGGTCACAGGTGTTCCCTGGTAGGGAGAATTCCGCTAATTACCTCCCCTGTTCATGTGGAGGCACTTGCACATACTTGGCTTTCCAGGACAACACACGCCTTTCCTTGGCAGCACACCCTGGAAACTCTCAGGGAAACCCCTGAAGGGATTCTAGGAGGTCCCAGGTGCAGCTGACAGAAGACGGAAACTCCCAACACTCAGTTTATGGAACACAACTGAGTGTGTGTGGGAGGTGGGGAGCCGCAGTCCACGCAGCTACCTGGGGTAACAGGTTTTCCATTGTTGGGGGACGTCTGCTAAATCCGTCCCCTGTCCATGGTTAGGCACTCATTGGTAATTAGCTTTCTAGAATTTTCCCCATATTTCCCTGTCAACCTGACTTAGGAAACACTTAGGGAAGGCATGCAAAAGGCTTCTAGGAGATCCCAGGCACTGTTGACAGAAGACGGTACCTCCCATCTCTCAGCATTCCTGAACACGGCTGAGTGTGTGGGGGAGTTGGGGAGCCACCCTCCATGCAGCTACCTGGGGTCACAGGTTTTCCCTGATATGGGGAATTCCAATAATTCCCTCCCCTGTCCATGGGGAGGCACTCGATGCTACTTGGTTTCCTGGAATTTCCCCACATTTCCCTGACAACCCGCCCAAGGAAACACTCAGATAAGGCACGGGAAGGGCCTCTAGGAGATCCCAGGTGCTGCTGACAGAAAATGGAATCTGCACACACTCAGCTTTCTGGAACATGGATTAGTGTTTGGGGGATGATGGTATCCACTCTCAACACAACTAATTGGGGTCACAGGTATTCAGTGGTAGAGGGAATTTCACAAATACCTCCCATGTCCATGGGGAAGTACTAGGTGCTACTTTGATTTCCAGCCCATCCTCTGCATTTCCCTGGCAGCCCACCCAAGGGAACACTGAGGGAAAGCACTCAAAGGGCTTCTAGATGATCCCAGGCACTGCTGACAGAAGATGGAACTTTCCAACACTCAGCATTCCAGCACACTGCTGAGTGTGTGCTGGAAGTGGTGAGCTGACCCCTGTGCAGCTATCTGGTGTCAGAGTTTTTCCCTGCTAAGAGAAGCCCGCTAATTACTTCCCCTATCCATAGGGAAGCACTCTGTGCTACTTGGATTTCCAGCTGAACCCCCGCATTTCCCTAGCAGCCTGCTTTGGTAAACTCTAAGGGAAAGCATGTGATAGCTTCTTGGAGATTTCAGGTGCAGCTGACAAAACGCGGAACCTCCCCACACTCAGCAATCCAGAACATGACAGAGTGTGTGGGGGAGGTGGAGAGCAGCTCTCCACACAGCTAAATGGTGTGACAGGTGTTCCCTGGAAAGGGAAATTCCGCTACTTACCACCCATATCCATGGGGATGCACTCACTGCTACTTGGCTTTCTAGCGCAACACCTGCCTTTCCCAGGCATCCCATCCTAGGAAACACTCAGGGAAGGCACTTGAAAGGCTTCTAAGAGATCTCAGGCACTGGTGACAGAAGACGGAACGTCATCACAGTCAGCACTCCAGCACACGGCTGAGTGTGTGGGGGAAGTTTCAAGCTCTGCTCCACGAAGCTACCTGGTGTCACAGGTGTTACATGGTAGGGGAAGTCCGCTAATTACTTCCACTGGTCTTGGGCAGGCACTCACTGCTCATTATATTTGCAACCCAACCCACAACTTTCCATGGCATCCCGCCCTAGGAAACACTCAGGGAAGTCACTCGAAAGGCTCCTAAGAGATCTCAGGCACTGATGACAGAAGACGGAACCTTATCACTGTCAGCACTCCGGCACATGGCTGAGTGTGTGGGGGAAGTGCCAATGTGCTCCACGAAGCTACCTGGTGTCACAGGTGTTCCATGGTAGGGGAAGTCCGCTAATTACTTCCACTGGCCTTGGGCAGGCACTCACTCCTCATTATATTTGCAACCCAACCCACAACTTTCTATTGCATCCCGCCCTAGGAAACATTCAGGGAAGTCACTCGAATGTCTTCTAGGAGATCACAGGCACTGCTGATAGAAGACAGAACCTCCCCACACTCAGCATTCTAGAACTCGGCTGAGTGGTGGGGGAGATGGGGATCCACTCTCCATGCAGATACACGGTGTCAGAGATGTTCCCTTGTAGGGGAAGTCCATTAATTACTTCCCCCTTCCATGGGAAGGCACTCATTACTTATTGTATTACCAGCCCTAGGCCCTGCTTTCCCTGACATCCGGTCCTAGGAAACACTCAGTGAAGGCACTCAAAGGCTTCTAGGAGATCCCAGGCCCTGCTGAAAGAAGGCTGAACTTCACTAAACTCAGGAATCCGGAATATGGTTAAGAGTGTGGGGGAGGAGGGGAGCCACACTCCACACAGCTGCCTGGGGTCACAAGTGTTCCCAGGTAGGAGGAATTCAGCTAATTACCTCCCCTGACCAAGGGAGGCACTCGCAGCTACTTGGATATCCAGCCCAACCCCCATCTTTCTCCAGCAGCCCGGCCTAGGAAACACACAGGGAATGCACACGAGGAGCTTCTAGGAGATCCCAGACACTGCTGACTGAAGTCAGAACCTCCCCACAGTCAGAACACAGCTGAGTGGGTGGGGGAGGTGAGGAGTCACACTCCACGCAGTTAACTTGTGTCACAGGTGTTCCCTGATAGGGGGAAGTCCGCTAATTAACTCCCCAGTCCTTGGGTAGGCACTCGCTGCTACTTGGCTTTCTAACCAAACACCTGCATTTCCCTTGCAACCTGCCCGAGGAAACACTCAGGGAAGGCACTCAAAAGGCTTCTAGGTGATCCCAGTTGCTGCTGACAGAAGACGGAACCTCCCCACTGTCAGCATTCCGGCACATGGCTGAGTGTATGAGGGAGGTACAGAGCCACCCTGCAAGCAGCTACCTGGGTTAATATGTGATTCCTGGTAGGGGAAAGTCCACTAATTACCTCCCTTTTCTGTGGGTAGGCACTCGTGCTAATTGGCTTTCCAGCACAACACCCGCCTTTCCCTGGGAGTCAGCCCTAGGAAACACTCAAGGAAGGAACGCAAAGGGCTACTAATATATCCAGGAAACTCCTGATAGAATACGGAAACTCCACACATTCAACATTCTGGAACATGGCTGAGTGTGTGAGGGAAGCGGTGATTCGCAATCCACAAAGGTAGCTGGGTCAGGTGTTCCATGTTAGGGGGAATTCCGCTAATTACCTCTACTTTCCATGGGGAGGCACTCGCTGCTACTTGGCTTTCCAGCCCAAACTCTGCCTTTACCTCGCAATCCTGCCCTAGGACACAATCAGGGAAGACACGCAAAGGCTTCTCAGATATCATAGGTGCTGCTGACAGAAGACAAAACCTACCTGCAATCAGCAATCTGGAACACGGCTGAGTGTGTGGGGGAGTTGGGAAGCCATCCTCAACGCAGTTACCTGGGGTCACAGGTGTTCCCTTGTAGGGGGAATTCCACTAAAAACCTCCTCTGTCCATGGGAAGGCACTCGCTGTTACTTGGATTTCCACCCTATCCCCAGACTTTCCCTGGTAGCCTGCCCAAGGTACATTCAGGGAAGGCATGGGAAAGTCTTCTAGGAGATCCCAGGCGTTGCTGATAGAAGATGGAACCTCCCCACACTGAGCATTCTGGAACAGTGTAGAGTGTCTGGGGGAGGTATTGAGCTATCCTCCACGCAGCTATTGGGGTCACAGCTGTTCCCTGGTAGGAGGAAGTCCGCTAATTATCTCCCCTGTCCATGGGGAGGAACTAGCTGCTACTTGGTTTTCCAGCACAACCCCCACTTCCCCTGACAGCCCCCACTAGGAAACACTCAGGGAAGGCACTTGAAGGGCTTCTAGGATATCCTAGTAGCTCCTAATAGAATACAGAACCTCCACACTATCAGCATTCCAGAACACGGCTGAGTGTGTGAGGGAATTGGTGAGTCACCTTCCACGCAGCTACATGGGTCACAGGTGTTCCATGTTAAGGGGAATTCTGCTAATTTCCTCCACTGTCCATGTGGAGGCACTCGCTGCTACTTGGCTTTCCAGCCCACCTGCCGCCTTTCCCTGGTAGGCTGCCCTAGGAAACATTCAGGGAAGACATTCGAAGGGCTTTTCAGATATCGTAGGTGCTGCCGACAGAAGATAATCCTCCCCACAGTCAGCAATCCGGAACATGGCTGAGTGTGTTGGGGAGGTGGGAAGCCTCACCCCAAGCAGCTACGTGAGTCACAGGTGTTCCTTCGTAGGGGTAAGTCCACTAATTACCTCCCATTTCCATGGGGAGGGACTCGCCGCTACTTGGCTTTCCAGCCCATCCCCACCCTTTCTCTGGCAACCCGCACTATGAAACAATCAGAGAAGGCACGCGAAGGTCTTCTAGGAGAACCCAAGTGCTGTTGACAAAAGAAGGAACCTCCCCACACTCAGCATTCTGGAAAACACCTGAGTGTGTGGGGAAGGGGGCGAGGTGAATTCCATGCGACTACCTGGGATAACAGGAGTTCTGTAGTAGGGGGATTTCCGCTAATTATCTCCCCTGTCCATGGGGAGGCAATCACTGCTACTTGGATTTCCAGGAAAATCCCCACCTTTCCCTGGCAACCAACCCTAGTGAACACTCAGGGAACACACGCAAATGGCTTCTAGGAGATCCCATGTGCTGCTGATGGAAGACAGAAACTCCCCACACTCAGGATTCTGGAACATGGCTGAGTGTTGGGGGAGTTTCGGAGCTGCCCTCCATGCAGGTACATGGGGTCACAGGTATTCCCAATTAGGGGGAATTCTGCTAAATACCTCCCCTTTCCATGGGGAGGCACTTGCTGCTACTTTGTTTTCCAAACCAACCCACGTATTTCCCTGGCAGACCCACCTAGGAAACAGTGAAGGCAATCCACGTGCTTCTAGGAGATCCCAGGCACTGTAGACATAAGACAGAACCTCCACATACTCAGTATTCCGGCACAAATCTAAGTGTGTGGGGGAGGGATCGAGCCACCCTCCATGCAGCTAACTGGTGTAAAAGGTGTTCCCTGGTAGGGGAAGTCAGCTAATTACTTCCCCTGTCCATGGGGAGGAACTCACTGCTACTTGGTTTTCCAGCACAACCCCCACTTCCCCTGACAGCCCGCCCTAGGAAACACTCAGGGAAGGCACACAAAGGTCTTCTAGGAGATCCCAGGTGCTGCAGACAGAAGACAGAACCTCGCAACACTCAGAATTCAGGAACATGGCTGAGTGTGTGGGGGAGTTGACCGTCAGCCCTCTACACAGCTACCTGGGGTCACAGGTGTTCCCTGAGTAGAGGGAAGTCCGCTAATTACATCCCATGTCCATGGGGAGGCACTCGCTTCTACTTGGCTTTCCAGCACAACCAACATATTACCCTTGAAGCCAGCACTAAAACTTACTCATGGATGGCACGTGAAGGCTTCTAGGAGACCTCAGGTGCTGCTGAGAAAAGACAGAACCTCCCAACACTCAGCATTCTGGAACACAGCTGAGTGTGTGGGGGAGGTGGGGAGCCACATTATACACAGCTCCCTTGGGTCACAGGTGTTCCCTGGTAGGGAAGTCCGCTAATTACCTCCCAGATCCATGGGGAGGCACTCGCTGCTACTTGGGTTTCAAGCTCAACCACCGCTTTTTCCTTGCAGCCAGCTCTATGAACCACTATGTGAATTCACACGAAGGGCTTCAAGGAGATCTCAGGTGCTGCTGACACAAGACAGGACCTCTTCACTCTCAGCATTCCGGAACACATCTGAGTGTGTGGGGTAGGTGGTCAGCTTCCATCCATGCAGCTACTTGGGGTCAAAGGTGTTCCCTGGTATGGTAATTCTGCTAATAACCTCCCCTGTCCATGGGCTGGCACTCGCTGCTACTTGGGATTCCAGCCCAACCACAGTTTCCCTGTCAGCCCGACATAGATAACATTCAGGGAAGTCACATGAAGGGGTTCTCTGTGATCCCAGCCGCTGCTGAAAAAGACAGAACCACCCCACACTCAGCATTCTGGAACATGGCTGAGTGTGTGTGGGTGGTGGAGAGACGCTCTCAACGCAGCTACCTGAGGTCACATGTGTTCGGTTGTAGGGGGAATTCCGCTAATTACCTCCCCTGTACAAGGGGTGGTACTCGCAGCTACTTGACTTTTCTGCACAAAGCCCGATATCCCTGGCAGCCCGCCCATGGAAACACACAGGAAATGCACTCAAAGGGCTTCTCAGAGATCCCAGCCGCTGCTGACAGAAGAAGGAACATCCCCACACTCATCATTGTGGAACATAGCTGAGTGTCAGGGGGAGGTGGGGAGGCGCCCACCACGCAGCTACCTGGGATCAAAGGTGGTCCATGGTAGGTGGAATTCTGCTATTTCCTCCAATGTAAATAGGGAGGAACTCACTGCTACTTGTCTTTCCTGCCTAATCACAGCCTTTTCCTGCTGACCGCCTTATGAAACACTCAGGGAAGGCATGCAAAGGGCCTCTAAGAGATCCCAGGCCCTGCTGACAGAAGATGGGACCTCCCCACACTCAGCATTCCAGAACACTGCTGAGTGTGTGGGGTAGGTGGCCAACTTCCCTCCTCGCAGCTACGTGGGGTCACAGGTGTTCCCTGGTAGGGGTAATTCCACTAATTACTTCCCCTGTCCATGAAGAGGCACTCGCTGCTTCTTGGCTTTGCAGCCCAACCACTGCTTTCCCTGTCAGCGTGCCATAGAGAACAGTCAGGGAAGGCACAAGAAGGGCTTCTAGGCGATCCGAGGTGCTGCTGACAAAAGACAGAGCATCCCCACACTCAGTATTCTGGAACATGGCTGAGTGTGCGGGGAAGGCGGGGAGCCATATTATACACAGATACATGGCATCACAGGTGTTTCCTTGTAGGGGGAATTCCGCTAATTACCTCCCCTTTTCATGGGGAGGCTCTCGCTGCTACTTGCCTTTCCAGCCCAACCACCACTTTTTCCTTGCAGCCTGCTCTAGGGAACACTTTGGGAATTCACGCGAAGTGCTTCCAGTAGATCTCACGCACTGCTGACAGAAGACAGAACCTCCCCATAGTCAATATTCTGGCTCACGTCTGAGTGTGTGGGGGATGTTTCGAGCCCACCTCCATGCAGCTACCTGGTGTTAAAGGTGTTAAATTGTAGGGGAAGTCCGCTAACTACTTCCCTCTCCATGGGGGGCACTCTCTTCTAATTGGATTTCCATCCCTACCCCCGCATTTCCCTGGCAGCCCGCATAAGAAACACTCAGGGAAGGCAAGTGAAAGTCTTCTAGGAGATCCCAGGAGCTGCTGAAAGAAGACTGAACCTCCCCACATTCAGATTTCTAGAACACGGCTGAGAGTTGGGGGAGTTTGGGAGCTGACATCCTTACAGGTACCTGGGGTCACAGGTATTCCCTGTTACGGGGAAGTCTGCTAATTACCTCCCCTGTCCATGGGGAGGCACTTGCTGCTACTTGGATTGCCAAACAAACCCACACTTTCCCTGGCAGACCCACCTAGGAAACACTCAGTGAAGGCAATCCACGTGCTTAGAGGAGATCCCAGGCACTGCTGACATAAGACAGAACCTCCACATACTCAGAATTTTGACACACGTCTGAGTGTTCGGGGGAAGTGTTGAGCCGCCTTCCATGCAGCTACCTGGTGTTAAAGGTGTTCCCTGGTAGAGGAAGTCCGCTAATAACTTCCAGTATCCATGGGAAGGGACTCGCTTCTATTTGCACTTCCATCACTACCCACGAATTTTCCTGGCAGCCCGCCCTATGAAACACTAATGAAAGGCACGCAAATATCTTCTAGGAGTCCTCAGGCATTGCTGACAAATGACAGAGCCTCCCAACTCTCAGCATTCCAGAACTTGGTTGTGTGTGTGGGGGAGTTGGGTAGCCATATTATACACAGGTCTCCGGGTCACAGGTGTTCCCTGGTAGGGGAAGTCTGCTAGTTAACTGCCCTATCCATGGGGAGGCACTCACTGCTACTTGCGTTTCAAGCCCAAACACTGCTTTTTCCTTGTAGCCTGCTCTATGAACCACTCTGTTAATTCACACGAATTGCTTCAAGGAGATCTCAGGCGCTGCTGACAGAAGACGGTACCTCTTCAAACTCAGCATTCTGGAACACGTCTGAGTGTGTTGGATAGCTGGTCAGCCTCCCTCCAAGCAGCTACTTGGGGTCAAAGGAGTACCCTGATAGGGGTAATTCCGCTAAACACCTCCCCTTTCCATGAGCAGGCACTCGCTACTAATTGGGTTTCCAGCCCAACCACAGCTTTTTCCTTTCAGCCTGCTCTATGAAACACTCTGTGAATTCATGTGAAGGGTTCAAGGAGATCTCAGGCACTGCTGACAGAAGACAGGACTTCCCCTCACTCAGCATTCCAGAACACAGTTGAGTGTGTGATGTAGGTGGTCAGCTTTCCTCCACACAGTTAGTTTGGGAGTCAGGTGTTCCATGGTGGGGGTAATTTCTCTAATTACCTCCCCTGTCAATGGGGAGCCACTTGCTGCTACTTGGCTTTCCAGGCCAACCGCTGCTTTCCCTGTCAGCCCGACATAGATAACACTCAGGGAAATCACACGAAGGGTCTCTTGGAGATCCCAGGTGCTGCTGAAAGAAGACGGAACCTCCCCACACTCAACAATCTGGAACATGGCTGAGTGTGTTGGGAGGTGGAGAGCCACTCTCCACGCAGCTACCTTGGGTCACATGTGTTCTGTGGTAGGGGGAATTCCACTAATTACCTCCCATGTACAAAGGGTGGCACTCACTGCTACGTGGTTTTCCTGCACAAGCCCAACAATCCCTGGAAGTCCGCCCAAGGAAACACTCAGGAAGGTACGAGAATGGCTTTTTGGAGATCCCATCTGCTGCTGACAGAAGAAGGAACATCCCCACACTCAGCATTGCGGAACACCCCTGAGTGTTTTGGGGAGGTGAGGAGCCGCCCACAACACAGCTACCTGGGATCACAGGTGGTCCATTGTAGCAGGAATTCTGCTATTTCCTCCACTGTAAATAGGGAGGAACTAACTGCTACTTGTCTTTCCATCCTTAAAACAGCAATTCCCTGCAGGCCACCCTTGAATAAACTCAGGGAAAGCACATACAATTTTCTAGGATATCTCAGGCCCTGCTGACAGATGACGGGACATCACCACACTCAGCATTCTGGAACACGGCTGAGAGTGTGGGGGATGTGGCCAGCTTCTTTCCACGCAGCTACCTGGGGTCACAGGTGTTCCCTGGTAGGGGTAATTCTGCTAATTACCACCCCTGTCCATGGGGAGACAACCACTGCTACTTGGTTTTCCAGCCCAACCACCACTTTCCCTGTCAGCCCGCCCAAGGGAACACTCAGGGAAGGCACACGAAGTGCTTCTAGGAGATCCCAGGTGCTGCTGACAAAAGACAGAACATTCCCACACTCAGCATTCCAGAACACGACTGAGTGTGTGGGGAAGGTTGGGAGCTGTATAATACAAAACTACCTGTAGTCACAGGTGTTCCCTGGTTAGGGAATTCCTCTATTTACCTCCCCTTTTCATGGGGAGGCACTTGCTACTACTTGGCTTTCCAGAACAACTACAGCTTTTTCCTTGCAGCCTGCTGTAGGAAACACTTTGGGAATTCACACGAAGGGCTACACGGAGATCTCAGGCACTGCTGACAGAAGACGGAAACTCCCCATACTCAGTATTCCGGCACACATCTGAGTACGTGGGGGAGGTGTCGATCCTGACTCCATGCAGCTACCTGGTGTTAAAGGTGTTCCCTGGTAGGGGAAGTCCACTAATTACTTCCCCTTTCCATTGGGGGGTACTCACTTCTAATTGGATTTCCATCCCTACCCTCACATTTCCCTGGCAGCCCGCCCTAGGAAACACTCAGGGAAGGAAAGTGAAAATCTTTCAGTATATCCCAGGCTCTGTTGACAGAAGACAGGACCTCCCCACAATCAGAATTCCGGAACAAGGCTGAGTGTTTGGGGGAGGTGACCATCAGCCCTCCAAGCAGCTACCTGGGGTCATATGTGTTCTGTGGCAGGGGGAATTCCACTAATTACCTCCCATGTACATGGGGAGTCACTCGCTGCTTCTTGTCTTTTCAGCCCAATGCCCGACTTTCCCTGGAAACACGTCCATGGAAATACTCAGAGAATTCACGGAAAGGGCTAAACGGGATACCAGACGCTGCTGACAGATGACGGAACAACCTCACACTCAGCATTCCAGATCAGGCCTGAGTGTCTGGGCGATGTGGGGTGCCACCCACCATGCAGCTAACTGGGATCACAGGTGTTCCCTGATAGCGGGATTTCCGCTATTACCTCCAATGTCCATGATGAGGAACTTGGTGCTACTTGTCTTTCCAGCCTAATCCCCGCCTTTCCCTGCGGGTCGCCCTAGGAAACTCTCAGGGGAGGCATGCAAAGGGCTTCTAGGACATCTCTGGTGTTGCTGACAGAAGACAGGGCCTCCATACTCTCAGCATTCTGGAACACATCTGAATGTGTGGGAAATTTGACCAGCTTTCCTCCACACAGATACCTGGGGTCACTGGTGTTACCTGGTAGGGGGAATTCGGCTAATTACCTCCCCTGTCCATGGGGAGGCATGCATTGCTAGTTCGCTTTCCAACCCAACCACCACTTTTCAGTCTGCACGCCCTAGAGGACACTCAGGGAAGGCACGTGAAGGGCTTCTCGGGGATCCCTGCCGCTGCTGAAAAATGATGGAACATCCTCAAACTCAGAATTCTGGAACACAGCTAAGTGTGTGGGGGAGGTGCAGAGCCACACTCCACGCAGCTACCTGGGGTCATAGGTGTTCCGTGGCAGGGGGAATTCCGCTAATTACCTCCCCTGTCCATGGGCATGCACTCGGGGCTACTTGGATTTCCAACCTAAACCCCATATTTCCCTGGCAGCTCACCATCGGAAACACACAGGGAAGCCTCTCAAAGGGCTACTAGGTGATCCCAGGCACTGCTGACAGAACACGGAACCTCTAAACACTCAGTATTACAGCACACAGCTGAGTGTGTGGGGGTGTTGGAGAGCCGCATGCTACCCAGGTACCTGGTGTCACAGGTGTTCCCTCGTTAGGGAATTCCGATAATTACATCTCAATTTCATGAGGAGGCTCTCACTGCTTATTGGATTTACAGCCTTATACAAGCCTTTCCCTGGCAGACCACCCTTGGAAACATTCAGGGAACCACGCGAAGTGATTCTCGTAATCCCAGGGCCTGGTGACAGAAGACGGAACATCCCTAACACTCAGCATTCCGGAACACATCTGAATGTGTGTAGGAGGTGGGGAACCACCCACCACACAGATACCTGGGATCACAGGTGCTCCCTGGTAGCAGGAAGTCTGCTAATTAACTCCAATGTCCATGGGGAGGACCTCGCTGCTAATTGCCTCTCCAGCACAATCCCCATCTTTCCCTGCAGGTCGCCCTAGGGAACACTCAGGGAAGACAAGCAAATGCCTTTAAGGTATACCCAGCACTGCTAACAGAAGATGGAACCTCCAAACACTGAGCATTATGTAACACTGCTGAGTGTTTTGGCGAGGTGGGGAGCCACCCTCCATGCAGGTAGTTGGAGTCACAGGTGTTTGCTGTTGGGGGTAATTCCATTAAATCACCCCCAGTCCATGAGGAGGCACTTGCAGCAAATTCATTTTCCAGCCCAAACCCCACCTTTCCCTGGCAGCCTGCACTAGGTAACACTAAGGGAATACACACAAATTTCATCTTGGAGAACCCAGGTGCTGCAGGCAGAAGATGGAACCTCTCCACACTCAGCATTCTGGAACACAGCTTAGTGTGTGGGGGAGGTGGGTAGCCGCATTATACAAAGATAACTGGGGTCACAGGTGTTCCCTGGTAAGGGAAGTCCACTAATTACCTCCCCTGTCCATGGGTAGGCACTGGCTACTACTTGAGTTTCCAGCAAAACCACCGCTTTTTCCTTGCAGTCTGCTCTATGAAACACTTTGAGATTCAGGTGAAGGGCTTCAAGGACATCTCAGGCCCTGATAACAGAAGATGGAACCTCCCCACGCTCAGCATTCCAGAAAACTGCTGAGTGTGTTGGCGAGGTGGTGAGTCGCCCTCCACGCATGTAGCTAAAGTAACAGGTGTTTCCTCTTAGGGGCAATTCCACTAATTCCCTCCCTTGTCCATGAGGAGTCATTCAATGCAAATTAACTTTCCAGCCCAAACCCCGCCTTTCCCTCACAGCCCGACCTAGGTAACACTCAGGGAAAACATGTGAAATTCTTCTTGGAGAACCCAGGTGCTGCAGACAGAGGATGGAACCTCCCAACACTCAGCATTCTGGAACACGGCTCAGTGTGTAGGGGAGGTGTGGAGACACATTATACACAGTTAACTGGGGTCACAGGTGTTCCCTTGTAGGGGTTATTTCGCTAAATACCTCCCTTGTCCATGGGGAGGCACTTGCTCATATTTGGCATTCCAGCCCAACCACGGCTTTCCCTGTCAGCCCGACCTAGAGAACACTCAGGGGAGGCACATGAAGGGCTTCTAGGTGAACCCAGGCACTGCTGACAAAAGACGGAACATCCCCACACTCAGCACACTGGAACAAGCTGAGTGTGTGGGGGAGTTGGGAGCCACCAACCATGAAACTACCTGGGATCACAGGTGTTCCCTGATTGTGGGAATTCCGCTATATTCTGCCATGCTCCATGGGGAGGAACTCACTGCTACTTGTCTTTCCATACTAATCCCCAACTTTCCATGCAGGCCACCCTAGGAAACACTCAGGGAAGTCACGCCAAGGGCTTCTAGGAGATCCCAGGCACTCCTGACAGAAGACGGAACCTCCCAAAACTAAGCATTCGGGTACATTGCTGAGTGTGTTGGAGAGTGAGCGAGGTGACCTCCACGAAGCTACCTGAGGTCACAGATGTTCCCAGGTAGGGGGATTCTGCTAATTACCTCCCCCGTCCATGGGGAGACACTCACTGCTACTTGGCTTTCCAGCTCCAACTCCAACTCCCGCCTTTCCCTGGCAGCCTGCCCTAGGAAACACTCAAGGAAGGCAGGCAAATGGCTTCTAGGAGATCCCAGGAGCTGCTGATAGAAGACAGAATCTCCCCACACTCAGCATTCTGGAATAAGTTTGAGGGTGTGGGGGATGTGGGGTGCCAAACACCACGCAGCTACCTGGGGATACAAGAGTTCCCTGGTAGAGGAAATTCCAGTAAATACCTCCCCTGTCCATGGGGAGAAACTCAAATCTACTTGGCTTTCCAGTTCAACACCTAACATTTGCAGGCAGCCCGCCATAGGAAACACTTATGGGAGTCACGTGAATGGCTTCTAGGAGATCCAGGTGCTGCTGGCATATGACAGAACCTCCGCACACTCAGTATTCTGGAACACGGTCGAGTTTTTTGGGGAGGGGGCGAGGCATCATCCACGAAGCAACATGGAGTCACAGGTGTTTCCTGGAAGTGGGAAGTCCACAAATTACCTCCCCTGTCAATGGGGAGGCACTCGCTGATACTTGGTTTACCAGTCCACCCACAACATTTCCCTGGAGTCCTGCCAAAGAAAACACTAAAGGAAGGCAAGTGAAAGGCTTCTAGGAGATCCCAGATTTTGCTGACAGAAGATGGAACCTCCCAACACTCAGCAATCCGGAACAAGTCTGAATGTGTGGGGGAGGTGGGGAGCATCCATCCACGCAGCTATGTGGGGTCGCAGGTGTTCCCTGCTAGGGGAAGTTCGCTAATTGCCTTCCCTGTCCTTGGGGAGGCACTCACTGCTACTTTGATTTCCAGCACAACCATCGTCTTTCCCTGGTAGCCCGCCGTATGAAACACACACGGAAGGAAAGTGAAGGGCTTCTATGAGTTCCCAGACGCTGCTGGCAAAAGACTTATCCTTCCCATACTCACCAATCTGGAACATGGCTGAGTGTGTGGGGGTGCTGTGAAGCAGAACTCCACCCAGTTATCTGGGTTCACAGGTGTTCCTTGGAAGGGGTAAGTCCGCTATATACTTCCCTGTCCATGGGAAGGCACTCATTGCTACTTGGCTTTCCAGGCTTACCACAATTTACCCTGGAGGGCCACTGTAGGAAACACTCAAGGAATCCATGCAAAGGGCTTCCAGGAGATCCAAGGAGCTGCTGATAGAAGACAGAACCTCCCAACACTCAGCATTCTGGAATACATTTGCGTGTGTGGGGGTGTTGTGGTGGTGCCCACCACGCAGCTACCTGGGGTCACAGGTGTTCCCTGGTAGGGGAAAGTCCATTAGTTACCTTCCCTGTCTTTGGGGAGGCACTCGATGATACTTGGATTTTTAGTCCAACCGCCGATTTTCCCTGGCAGCCCGCCCTAGGAAACACTCAGGGAAGGCACGCAAAGGGCTTCTAGGAGATCCCAGTCCCTGCTGACAGAAGACGTAAACTCCCCACACTAGCATTCCTGATCATAGCTGAGTGTTTGTGGGAGTTGTGGTCCCGCCCACCATGCAGCCCCTGGGGTCACAGGTGTTCCCTGGTAGAGGGATATCCATTAATTACCTCCCCTGTCTTTAGAGAGGAACTTGGTGCTACTTGGTTTTCTTGTCCAACCCCCAAATTTCCCTGGCAGCCTGCCCTAGGAAACCCTCAGGGAAGGCACGTGAAGGGTTCAAGGAGATCCCAACCCCTGCTGACAGAAGACTAAACCTCCCTACACTAGCATTCCTGATCACGGCTAAGTGTGTGTGGGAGGTTTGGAAACGCCCTCGATACAACAATCAATCTGAGGTCACAGTCGTTCCCTGGTAGGGGTAATTCTGCTAACTACTTCCCTGTGCATGGGAGTCACTCGCTGCTACTTGGATTTCCAACGCAACCCTGCCTTTCCCTGGTAGAAGGCCTGAGGAAACACCTAGGGGAGGCATGCAAATGGCTTCTAGGAGATCCCAGGGTCTGGTGAGAGATGACGGAACCTCCCCATACTCAGCATACCCAAACACTTCTGAGTGAGTTGGGGAGTTAGGGAGTGGCCAACCAAGTAGCTGCCTGGTGTCACAGGTTTTCCCTGGTAGGGGAAGTCCACTAAGTACCTCCCTGTCCATGGGGAGGCACTGGCTACTACTTGGTTTCGCGCCCATTCCCCACCCTACCCTGGCTGCCAGCCCTATGAAAAACTCAGGGAGCTCATGCAAAGGGCTTATAGGAGATTCCAAGTGCTGCTGACAGAAGACCGATCATTCCCACACTCAGCATTCCGGAACAAGTCTGAGTGTGCCGTGTACGTGTAGAGCAGCCCTCCACGCAGCATACTGGGATCATAGGTTTCCCTGGAAGGGGCAAGTTCTCTAATTACTTCCCCTGTTCATGGGATGGCACTCGCTGCTACTTAGTTTTGCAGTACAACACCCACTTTTACCAGGAAGACCGCTGTAGGAAACAATCAGGGAACAGAACACACGCAAAGGGCTTATAGGAGATTCCAGGCTCTGCTGAAACAAGACGGAACCTCCCCAATATCAGCATTCTGGAACAATTCTGAGTGTGTGGGGAATGGGGCGAGATGTCTCCACGCTGCTACCTGGCGTCACAATTGTTCACTGGTAGGAGGAAATCATATATTACCTCCCATGTCCTTGGGGATGAACTCAGTGCTACTTGGTTTTCAGGAGAAACACCAAATTTCGCTGGTTGCCCGCCCTAGGAAACACTCAGGGAAGGCACATGAAGGGCTTCTATAGGATCCCAGTCGCTGCTGTCAGAAGACTGAAGCTCCCCAAACTCAGCATTAAGGAACATGTCTGAGTGGGTGGGTGAGTTGGGGAGCTGCCTTCCACGCAACTACCTGGGGTAAAATATTTTCCCTCGTAGGGGAATGTCTGCTTAATGCCTCCCCTGTACATGGGGAGGCACTCACTGCTACTTGGCTTTGCAGCTCAACCCCCGCTTTTCCCTGGCAGCCCGTGCTAGGAAACACTAAGGGAAGACATGTGAAAGGCTTCGGGGATATCCCAGGTGCTATTGACAGATGATGGAACCTCCCCAAACCCAGCATTCTGGAACATGGCTGAGTGATCTGGGGATGTGTTGAGCCAAACTCCACACAGCTACCTGCAGTCAGAAGGTGTTCCCTAGAAGGGGGAATTCCGCTAATTACCTCCCATGTCCATGGGGATTCACTCACTGCTACTTGGCTTTCCAGCTCAAACACTGCCTTTCCCTAGCAGACAGCGATAGGAAACACTAAGGGAAGGCACACAAAGGGCTTCTTGGAGAGCCCAGGCATTGCAGACAGAAGACAAGTCCTCCCCACCTCAGCGATCCAGAACAATTGTGAGTGGGTGGTGGATGTGTGGTGCCTCTATTCACGCAGCTACCTGGGGTCACAGGTGTTCCCTGGTCGGGGGAATTCCGCTAACTACCTCCCATGTGCATGGGAAGCACTCTCTGCTACTTGGCTTTCTAGCACATCCCAAATGTTTTCCTCACAGTTTGCCCTAGGAAACACTCAAGGAAGACACACGAAAGGCTTCAAGTAGATCTCAGGCTCTGGCGACAGAAGATGAAACCTCCACACACTCAGCATTCTGGAACACGGATGAGTTTGTGGGGGAAATGGGGTGCCATGCTCCACGCAGCTTCCAGGTGACAAGGGTATTCCTTGGTAGGGGGAATTCCGCTAATTACCTCCCCAGTCCGTAGGGAGGCATTCGCTGCTACTTTGATTTCCAGCCTAAGCCCCGCATTTCCCTGCCAGCTCGCCCTTTGAAACACTCAGGGAATGCACGCCAATGGCTTCTAGGAGATCCCAGGCACTCCTGACAGAAGAAGGAACCTTCCCAAACTAAGCATTCGGGAACTTTGCTGAGTTTGTTTGAGAGTGGGCGAAGTGACTTCCACGAAGCTATCTGAGGTCACAGATGTTCCATGGTAGGGGGATTCCGCTAATTACCTCCCCCGTCCATGGGGAGACACTTGCTGCTACTTGGCTTTCCAGCCCATCCCCCGCCTTTCCCTGGCAGCCTGCCCTAGGAAACACTCAGGGAAGGCACAAGAAGGGCTTCTAGGAGATCCCAGGAGCTGCTGATAGAAGAAAGAACGTCCCAAAACTAAGCATACTGGAACAGGTCTGAGTGTGTGGGGGAAGTGAGGAGCCAAACAACATGCAGCTACTTGGAGTCACAGATGTTCCCTTGAAGGAGGAAGTCCGCTAATTATGTCCCCTGTCAATGTTGAGGCACTCGCTGCTACTTAGCTTTCCAGCCCATCCCCCACCTTTCCCTGGCAGCGCTCCATATTAAACTCTCATTGAAGACAAGTGAAGGGCTTCTAGTAGATCCCAGGAGCTGCTGATAGAAGACAGAAACTCCCCACACTCAGCATTCTGGTCATGGTTTCGTGTGTGGGCAAAGTGGGGTGCTGCCCACCGCGCACATACATAGGTTCACAGGTGTTCCCTGGTATGGGAAGTCCGCTAAGTACCTCCCTGTCCATGTGAAAGAACTGGGTACATCTTGGCTTTCCCACCCATCCCCCACATTATCCTATCAGCCTGCCCCAGGAAAAAGGGAACTCACGCAAAGTGCTTCTAGGAGATCCAAATTGCTGCTGACAGAAGGTGGAAAATTCCCACACACAGCATTCCAGAACAATTCTGAGTGGGTGTGTGAGCTGTTGAGCTGCCATCCATGTAAATACCTGAAGTAAAATCTGTTCCCTGGTAGGGGGAAGTCCGGTAATTTCCTCCCCTTTCCATGGGGAGGTACTCGCTGCTACTTGGGTTTGCAGGCTTGCCACACTTTACACTGGCATCCCGCCAAAGGAAACACTCAGTGAAGTCATGTGAAGGGCTTCTAGGAGATCCCAGGATCTGCTGGTAGAAGACAGAACCTCCCAACACTCAGTATGCTGGAAAAAGTTTGCGTGAGTGGAGGTGTTGTGATGGTGCAAAACACGCAGCAGCCTGGGGTCACAAGTTTTCCCTGGTAGGGGAAACTACATTAATTACCTCCACTGTCTTAGGGTAGCCACTCGATTCTACTTGGATTTCTAGCACAAACCCCGATTTTCCCTGGCAGCCCGCCCTAGGAAACACTCAGGGAAGGCACACGAATGGATCATATGAGATCCCAGGCGCTGCTGACAAAAGATGGAACCTCCCAAATCTCAGCACACAGGAACACGTCTGAGTGTGTGGAGGAGGGGGCAAGGCACCTCCAGGCAACTACCTGGGGTCACAATTTTTCCCTGGTAGGAGGAAGTACTCTAATAACCTCCCCTGTCCTTGGGGAAGGACTTGGTGCTCCTTGGGTTTGCAGCCCAACAACCCAATTTGCCTGGCTGCCAGCCAAAGGAAACACTCAGGGAAGGCACATGAAGGGCTTCTAAGTGATCCCAGTCACTGCTGACAGAAGACAGAACCTCCCCACACTCAGCATTCTGGAACACGGCTGAGTGTATGGGGGTTATTGGGAGCCGCCCTCCAAGCAGTAACGTTGGGTCACGGTGTTCCCTGTTAGGGGGTTTTCCGGTAATTATCTCCCGTGTTCTTTGGAGGAACTCATGGCTACTTGGCTTTTCAGCTCAACCCCCACCTTTCCCTGGTAGTCCACGCTAGGTTTGACCCAGGAAAATCACGCAAACAGCTTCACGGAGATACCTGGTGCTGCAGACAGAAGACAGATCCTCCCAGCACTCAGCATACCAGAACATGTCTGAGTGTGTGGGGAGTTGGGGAGCCGCCCTTCAAGTAGTTACCTGGGGTCACAGGTGTTCCCTAGTCGGAGGAATTTCGCTAATTACATCCCATTTGCATGGGAAGCTCTCACTGCTAATTGGGTTTCCAGCACATCTGGCACCTTTCCCTGGCAGCTTGCTCTAGTAAACACTCATGGAAGACACACGAAGGGCTTCAAGTATATCCCAGTCACTGCTGACAGAAGATGAATACTCGGCAAACTCAGAATTCCGGAACACGGCTGAGTGTTTGATAGAGGTGGGGATCCGCACTACACGCAGATTCCTGGGGACACAGGTATTCACTTGTAATGGGAAATCTGCTAAATACCTCCCCTGTCAATGGGGAGGCACTCGCTGCTACTTGGATTTCAAGCACAACCCCCGCATTTCCCAGGCAGCCCGCCATTTGTAACACTCAGGGAATGCATATGAATGGCTTCTAAGAGATCCCAGGGGCTCCTGACAGAAGTCAAAAACTCCCCATATTCAGCATTGGGGAACACTGCTGAGTTTGTGGGAGAGGGGGAGAGGTGAATTCCAGGAAGTTACCTGAGGTCAAAGTTGTTCCATCGTAGGGGGGTTCCACTTAATATGTCTGCTGTCCATGGGGAGACACTCATTTCTTCTTGGCATTCCAGCCCAACCTCAGCCTTTCCATGGCAGTACGCCAAAGGAAACAGTCAGGGAATGCACGTGAATGGCTTCTATGAGATCCCAGGAGCTGCATATAGAAGATGGAACCTCCCCACACTCAGCATTCCAGAAGAAGACTGAGTGTGTAGGTGACGTAAGGTTTCACCCACCATGAAGATCCTGAGGTCATAGTGTTAAATGTTAGGGGGAAGTTCGTTAATTACTCCCCCTGTCATTGGGTAGGCACTGGCTTCTACTTGGATTTCTAGACCAAACACCGACTTCCTTGGTAGCCTGCCCTAGGAAACACTCAGTGAGGGCACATGAAGGGCTTCTAGGAGATCCCAGGCCCTGCTGAGGGAAGAAGGAACGTCCTCACTGTAGCATTCCAGAAAACGTTTGAGTGTGTGGGGTATGTGGGGTACCGCTCTCCACACAGCAACCTGGGGTCACAAGTGTTCCCTGCTTGGAGTAAATCCTCTAATTACCTCTCTTTGAATGGGATACACTCGGTGATACTTGGTTTCCGATCACAACCATTGCCTTTCCTGGAAAACCACCTTAGGAAACACTCAACGTAAATAAGTGAAGGGCTTCTAGATCCCAGTCCTTGCTGACAGAGGATGGAACATCCCCACACTCAGCATTCTGGAACATATATGAGTGTGTGTGGGAGGTGGGGAGAAGACAACCACTCAGCAAAAGTGGTTCACAGGTATTTCCCTGTACGGGTAAGTCCGCAAAATAACTCTTCAATGAATGGGTAGGAACAGAATGTTAATTGGACTTCCAGGCAAACCCCCACCTTTCCCTGGAAGCCTGCCCTTGGAAACACTCAGGGAAATCACTCAAGGGCTATTAGGAGAAGCCAGGTGCTGCTTACAAAAGATAGAATCTCCCCACACTCAGCATTCCAGAACACATCTGAGTGTGTTTGGGAGATGGGGAGCCACACTCCACACAGCTAACCGGGGTTATAAGTGTTCCCTGGTAGGGGGAAGTTCGCTTATTACCTCCACCATCCATGGGGAGGCACTTGCTGCTACTTGGCTTCCCAGCCCAACTCTAGCATTTCCCTGGCAGTCTGCCCTAGGAAACACTCAAGGAAGGCAGGTGAATGGCTTCTAGGGGATCCCAGGCACATCTGGCAAAAGATGTATCCTCCCCACTCTCAGCAATCTGGAAAAAGGCTGAGTGTGTTGGTGAGGTGGGAAGCCGCCACCCACGCAGCTAGCTGGAGTCACAAGTGTTCCATGGTAGGGGGAACTCCGCTAATACCTCCCCTGTCAATGAGGAGGAACACTCTGCTACTTGGCTTTCCAGGAAAACCACCGCTTTTCATTGTAAGCCCACCCTAGGAAACACTCAGTGATTGAATGCAAAATGCTTCCAGAGACCCCAAGCATTGCTGACAAGAGACGGAACATCCCCACACTCAGCATTCCAGAACATATCTGAGTTTGTGTGGGAGATGGGGAGCCGCCCACCTCGCAGATATATTTGGTGACAGGTGTTCAATTGTACTGGTAATTTCGCTAAATACCTCCCCTGTCAATGATGAGGAACATGCGGATATGTGCATTTCCAATTCAACCCCCAATATTCCCTGGCATCCCACCATTGGAAACACTCAGGGGAGGCACATGAATGGCTCCTAGGAGATCCAGGTGCTGCTGACATAAGACGGAACCTCCGCACAATCAGTATTCCAGAACACGGTCGAGGGTTTGGGGGACTTTGCGAGGCTTCATCCATGCAGCAACCTGGGATCACATGTGTTCACTGGAAGGGGGAAGTCTACAAAATACCCCCCTTGTCAAAGGTGAGTCTCTCGCTGATACTTGGTTTACCGGTCCAACCACAGCATTTCTATGGCAGCCCGCAGAAGGAAACAATCACGGAAGGCAAGTGAAAGGCTTTTAGGAGATCCCAGATGCTGCTGACAAAAGATGGAACCTCCCAACTCTCAGCATTCCGGAAAAACTCTGAATGTGTAAGGGAGTTGGTGACCAGTCCTCCACTCAGGTACACGGTGTCGCCCGTGCTCAATGGAAGGGGGAATTTGGCTAATTGCCTCCCCTGTCCTTGGGTAGGCACTCGCTGCTACTTTGCTTTCCATTCCAAACACTGCATTTCCCTGGCAGCCAGCCCTATGAATCACAGACAGAAAGCACATGAAGGGCTTCTAGAAGTTTCCAGGGGTTGCAGGCAATAAACAACCTCCACACACTCAGCAATCCAGAACACTGATGAGTGTGTGGCGGTGGTGTGAAGCAGAACTCCACCCAGGTACCTGGGGTCACAGGTGTTCCCTGGTAGGGGTAAATCCACTAAGTACCTCCCTGTCGATTGAAGGCACTCGTTGCTACTTGGATTTCCGGGCTTACCCCACTTTACACTGGCAGCCTGCCATAGGAAACACTCAGTAAATATATGCAAAAGGCTTCTAGGAGATCGCAGGAGCTGCTGATAGAAGACAGAACCACCCCACACTCAGCATACCGGAACAAGGTTGTTTGAGCAGGGGAGGTGTATTGGCGCCCACCACACAGCTGCATGTGGTCACAGGTGTTCCCTGGTAGGGGGAAATCCGTTAGCTACCTCCCCTGGCTTTGCAGAGGCACTTGGTGCTACTTGGTTTTCTAGTCCAACCCCCGAATTTTCCTGGCAGCCCGCCCTAGGAAACACTCAGGGAAGGCACGTGAAGTGTTTCTAGGAGATCTCAGTCCCTGTTGACAGAAGATGTAACCTCCCAACACTAACATTCCTGATCATGGTTGAGTGTGTGGGAGTGTTTGGGAACCGCCTTCCTCACAGCAACCTGGGGTCACAGGCGTTCTCTGGAAGTGTTAATTCTGCTAAATACCTCCTTGTGCACGGGAGGCTCTTGCTGTTTCTTGGATTATCCAGCCAAATCTCTGCCTTTCCCTGGTAGAACATCTGAGGAAACAGAGGGAAGGAATGTGAAGGGGTTCTGCGATATACAAGGTGCTGCTGACAAAAAACAGAACCTCATGATCTCAGCATTCCGGAACACACTGTGTCAGCTGTGGTTCGGTGGAGCCGCACTCCACACATCTATCTGTTGTCACAGGTGTTCCCTGATAAGGGAAATTCCGCTAATTACCTACCTTGTCCATGGGGAGGCACTCGATGCTACTTGGATTTCCAGTCCAACCCCCGACTATCCATGTAAGCCTGTCCTAGAAAACACTCTGGGAAAGCACACTAAGTGAATCAAGGAGATCCCAGGCGGTGCAGACATAAGATGGTAATCCCCACACTCAGCATTCTGGAAAAAATCTGAGTGTGTCGGGGATGGGACGAGGTGACTCCACACAACTACCTGGGGTCACAATTGTTTAGTGGTAGGAGGAAGTCTTCTAATTACTTCCCATGTCCTTGGGGATGAGCTTGGTGCTACTTTGCTTTCTATCCCAACCACCGAATTTCCCTTGATGCACGCCCTAGGAAACACTCAGGGAAAGCATGTGAAGGGCTGCTAGAGGATCTCAGTCACTGCTGACAGATGAAGGAAGGTCCCCACACTCAGCATGCCATAACACGGCTGAGTGTGAAGGGGAATTCGGGAGATGGCTTCCACACAGCTATCTTTGATGGAAAGTGTTCTCTTGTAGGTGGATGTCAGCAAATACCTCCTATGTCCATGGGGAAGCCCTAACTACTCTTTGGCTTTCCAGCTCAAACCCCACCTTTCCATGTCAGGCCACGCAAGGAATCACTCAGGGAAGGCATGTGAATGGCTGGTTAGAGATCCCAGGCTTTGGAGACAGAAGACGTATCCTCCCAAAGTTCAGTGTTCCGGAAAACTGCTGATTGTGTTGGGGATGTGGGGAGCCGCCATTCACGCAGCTGCCTTGGATCACAGGTGTTCCCTGGTGAGGGGAATTCTGCTAATTACCTCCAATATGTATGGGAAGCAGTCACTGCTACTTGGCTTTCCAGCCCATACTGCACCTTTCCCTGGCAGCTCTCCCTAGGAAACAGGTAAGACATGCAAAGGGACTCAAGTAAATCCCAGGCACTGGTGACAGAAGATGAGAACTCCACACACTCAGCATTGCGGAACATGGGCGAGTGTGTGGGGGAGTTGAGGAGCCATGCTTCACACAGCTTTCTGGTGACACAGATATTCCCTGTTAAGGGGAAGTACCCTAATTACCTCCCCTGTCCATGAGTAGGCATTCAATGCTACTTAGTTTTCCAGACTAACACCCACATTATCCTGACAGCCCACCCTTTGAAACACTCAGGGAATGTACATGAAGGGCTTCTAGGAGATCCCAGGCTCCATGACGGAGGACGGAACCTCCCCACACTAGCATTCGGCAATATGTCTTAGTGTGTGTTGCAGAGGACGAGGTGTCCTCCATGCAGCTAAATGTGGTCACAAGTTTTCCTTGGTAGGGGGATTCCGCTCAACACATCCCCATTCCATGGGAAGGTATTTGCTGCTACTTGCCTTTCCAGCTCAACCCCCACATTTCCCTGGCAGCCCGCCCTAGGAAACACTCAGGGAATTCACACGAATGGCTTCAAGGAGATCCCAGTAGCTGGTGAGAGGAGACGGAACTTCCCCACAGTCAGCATTCTGGAACACGTTTGAGTGTTTGGGGAATGTGTTGTGCCACACACCACACAGATACATGGGGTCACAGGTGTTCCCTGGTAGGGCGAATTCCATTAATTACCTCTCCTGTCTATGGGGAAGCACTGCATGCTACTTGGCTTTCTAGTCAAACCACCACATTTCCTTTGCATCCCGCCCAAGGAAACACTAAGGGAAGTCATGATAAGTACTTCTAGGATATCCTAGGTTTTGCTGACAAAAGACGGAATCTCCCCAACTCAGCATTCTGGAACAAGACTGAGTTTGTGGGGGTTGTGTGGAGCCAGCCTCCACATATCTATATCAGGTTACAGGTTTTCCCTGTAAGGGGGAATTTCACTAATTATCTACCCTGTCCATGTGGAGTCACTCGATGCTACTTGGGTTTCCAATCCAACACACTACTTTCCCTGGCAGCTCGCCCTAGGAAACACTCAGTGAAATCACACGAAGGGCTTCTGGGAGATCCAAAGTGCTGAGTGTGAGTGGGAGTTGGGGAGCCAAATTTCACACAACTAATTTGGGTCACATGTGTTCCCTGGTAGGGAGAAATCCGTTAATTACCTCTGCTGTCTTTGGGGAGTCACTCGGTGCTACTTGGATTTATAGTCCAAGCACCGTATTTCCCTGGCTGCCCCTCCTAGGAAACACTCAGGGAAGGCAAGCGAAGGGCTTCTAGGAGATCTCAGGTCCTGCTGACAGAAGACGTAACCTCCCAAAAATAGCATTCCTGATCATGGCTGAGTGTGTAGGGGAGTTTGCGAACCGCCTTCCACGCAGCAACCTGGGGTCAAAGGTGTTCACTGGAAGGGGTAATTCTGCTAAATACCTATTTCTGCATGGGAGACACTCACTGCTCCTGGATTTCCAGCCGGATCCCTGCCTTTCACTGGTTGAATGCCTGAGGAAACACTGAGGAAAGGAATGCGAAGGGCTTCTATGATATACAAGGTTCTGCTGACAAAAAACAGAACCTCACGATCTCAGCATTCCAGAACACACTGTATCTGTTGGGGTTGTGTGGAGATGCACTCCACGCAGCTTGATGGGGTCTCAAGTGTTCCCTGGAATGTAGAAGTCCGCTAATTAACTACCCGGTCCATGGGGAGGCAATCGGTGCTAATTGGAATTCCTCTCCAACCCCTGAATTTCCCTGTTAGCCTGTCCTAATAAACACTCTGGGAAAGCAGTTGAAGAGCTTCACGGAGATCACAGGTGCTGCAGATATAAGATGGAAATTCCCACACTCAGCATTGAGGAATAATCTGTGTGTGTGGGTGATGGGGCGATTTTACTCCACAAAACTACCTGGGATAAAATTGTTTAGAGGTACACGAAGTCCTCTAATTACATCCCATGACTTTGGGGATGAGTTCGGTAGTAATTAGATTTCCATCATAATCAACGAATTACCTTAAATACATGCACTAGGAGACACTCAGGGAAGGCATGTGAAGTGCTGCTAGAGAATCCCAGTCACTGCTGAGAGAAGACAGAATCACCCCCACTCTCAGCAATCTGTAACAAGGCTGAGTGTAATGGGGAGTTGGGAAGCAGAACTCCACACAGCTACCTGGGGTAAAAGGCCTTCCCTGGTAGGGGGATGTCCTCAAATTAACTCCTCTGTCCATGGGGAAGCCCTTGCTACTCTTTGGCTTTCCAGCTAAAACCAGCATTTCCCTGTAAGCCCGTGGAAGGAAACACTCAGGGAAGGCCCGTGAAGGGCTTCTCAGAGATCCCAAGCTTTGGAGACACAAGACGGATCCTCCACACATTCAGTGTTCCTGAAAACTGCTGAGTGTGTGGGGGATGTGAGGAGACGCCCTTCAGGCAGCTAATTTGGGTCACAGGTGTTCCATTGTCGTGGGAATATGCTAATCCCCTCCTGTGTACATGGGAATCACTCACTGCTACTTGGCTTTCCAGCAAATCCCCCAATTTTCTCTGGCAGCCCTCCATAAGAAACACTGAAGGAAGGCTCGTGAATGCCTTCTCAGAGATCCAGGGGCTGCTGTCATAAGACGGAACCACCCCACACTAGCATTCCAGAACACAGTTGAGTGTGTGTGGGAAGGGACTAGGAGTATTCCACGCAGCAACCTGCAGTCACAGGTGTTCCCTGGAAGGGATAATTCCGTTAATTAACCCCCCTATCCATGGCGAGGCACTGGCTGATACTTGGTATACCAGCGAAAGCACAGCATTTCCCTGAAACCCTCACAAGGGAAAACTCAGTGAATGCAAGCCAATGGCTTCTAGGAGATCCCAGGTGCTGCTTATAGATGATGGAACCTCCCAACTCTCAGCATTCCGTAACACATCTGAGTGGGTTGAGGAATTGATGAGTAGAACTCCATGCAGCTAACTGGGGTCACAGGTGTTCCCTGAAAGGGGGAAGTTCTCTAATTGCCTCCCCTGTCCATGAGGAGGCACTCACTGCTACTTTGCTTTCCAGCCAAACCACCACCTGTCCCTGGAAGCCCGCCCTAGGAAATATGCACGGAATTCACGCCAAGTGCTTCTATGATATCCCAGGTGCTTCTGGCAAAAGACATAACCTCCCTAATCAGCAATCCAGAACACTGCTGAGTGTGTGGTGGAGGTGGGAAGCTGAACTCCACACAGGTAATTGGGTCACAGGTGTTCCTAGGTAGGTGGGACTCCACTATGTACCTCCCTGTCCATGGGGAGGCACTCATTGCTACTTGGCTTTCCAGTACTACCCCACCTCCTTCTGGCAGCCCTCCCTATGAAACACTCAGGGAAGGGATGTGAAGGGCTTCTAGGAGATGAAATGTGCTCCTGAAAATGATGGAACCTCCCCACAATCAGCATTGGGCAACATGTCTGAATGTGTTGGAGAGGGTGCAATGCCCTCCACGCAGCTAGCTGATGTCACAGTTGTTCCCTGGTAGGGGGATTCCTCTCAATACCTCCCCTGTCCACAGAGAGATATTCACTGCTACTTGGCTATCTAGTCCAACCTCCGCATTTCCCTCACAGCCCGCCCTTG
This sequence comes from Camelus ferus, assembly GCF_009834535.1. Classification (NCBI taxonomy): domain Eukaryota; kingdom Metazoa; phylum Chordata; class Mammalia; order Artiodactyla; family Camelidae; genus Camelus; species Camelus ferus. The sequence continues at coordinate 25,795,438 of NC_045731.1, forward strand.
GAAACACTCGGAGAATTCACACGAAGGGCTTAAAGGAGATCCCAGTAGCTGATGATATGACAGAACCTCCCCACATTCAGCATTCTAGAACACGGTTGAGTGTGTTGGATAGGTCAGGTGCCACACACCATGCAGACACATGGGGTCACAGGTGTTCCCTCGCAGGGCAAGTTCTGTTAAATACCTCTCCTCTCTATGAGGAGGCACTGCCTGCTACTTGGATTTCTAGTCCAACCCCAGCATTTCCTTTGCATCCCTCCCAGGGAAACACTGAGGGAAATCATGATAAGGGCTTGTAGGTTATCCTAGGTTTTGCTGACAAAAGACAGAATCTCCCCAACTCAGCATTCCGGAACAGGACTGTGTTTGTTTGGGTCCACACAACTTTATCGGATTACCAGTGTTCCCTGGTAGGGGGAATTCTGCTAATTACCTACCCTGTCCATGTGGAGGCACTCGATGCTACATGGTTTTCCAGTACAACCCCCAAGTTTCCCTGGCAGCCCGCCCCAGGAAACACTCACAGAAGTCACACGAATGGCTGCTAGGGGATCCCAGAAACTGCTGACATAAGACGGAACCTCCGCACACTCAGCTTTTCCAGGAAACTTCTGAATGTGCATTGGATGTGGGGAGCCGCACACCACACAGCTTCCTGGGGCACAGGTATTACCAGGTAGTGAGAAGTAGGGTAATTACCTCCCCTTTCCCTGGGGAGGCACTCACTGCTACTTGGCTTTCCAGCACAAACCCTGCATTTCCCTAGAAGCCAGTCCTAGGCAACACACACGTAGTGCACATGATGACCTCTAGGAGATCGCAGGCACTCTGGTCCGAAGTAGGAACATCTCCAAACTAAGCATTCCGGAGCACTGCTGAGTGTGTGGGAGAGGTGGGTAGTGGCAATTTAGGCAGTTAAATGGGGACACATGTTTTCTCTGGTAGGTGGAATTCTGATAATTACCTCCCATGTCCATGTGGTGGCACACGATTCTACTGGCCATTCTAGCCCAACCCCCACATTTCCCTCACAGCCCACATTAGGAAACACTAATTGAATTCACACGAATTATATGTAGGAGATACCAGGCGCTGAAGAAAGAAGACTGAACCTCCCCACACTCAGTATTCGGGACCACAACTTAGTGTGTGGTGGAGGGTGTGAGGTGCCTCCATGAAGCTACCTGAGGTCACAGATGTTCTCTGGTAGGGGTAAGTCCGCTGACTACCTCCCCTGTCCTTTGGGAGACACTCACTGCTACTTGGATTTTAGGCCCAACTCCTGCTTTTCCCTGTAAGCCCGCCAAAGGAAACAATCAGGGAAGGCACGCAGTTTCTCAGAGATCCCAGATGTTGGAGACAGAGGACAGAACCTCCCCACACTCAGCACTCAGGAACACTGCTGAGTGTGGGGGAGGGGGTGAGGCCCTTCAAAGTAAATACTTGAGGTCACAGTTGTTCCCTGGCAGGGGGCATTCTGATAATTAACTCCTCTGTCCATGGGGAGTCACTCGTTGGTACTTGGTATACCAGCCCAAACACAGCATTTCCCCTAGCAGCTCACCCTAGAAAACACTCAAAGAAGGCAGGTGAAGGGTTTCTATGGGATCCCAGGTTCTTCAGGCAAAAGACTTATCCTTCACACTCTCAGAAATCTGGAACAAGGCTGAGTGTGTTTGGGAGGTGGGGAGCCACACTCCACGCAAATAACTGGGGTTATAAGTGTTCCCTGGTAGGGGGAATTTCGCTTATTATCTCCCGCGTCCATGTGGAGGCACTTGCTTCTACTTGGCTTCCCAGCCCAACCCTCTCATTTCCCTGGCAGCCCGGCCTAGGAAACACTCAAAGAAGGCAGACAAATTGCTTCTCAGAGATCCCAGGTGCTTCTGGCAAAAGACTTAACCTCCCCACACTCAGCAATCTGGAACAAGGCTGATTGTGTTGGGGAGGTGGGAAGCCGCCCTCCATGCAGCTACCTGGGGTCACAGGTGTTCCATGGTAGGGGGAACTCTGCTAATACCTCCCCTGTCAATGAGGAGGAACAAGATGCTTCTTGGCTTTCCAGGCAAACCACCACTTTTCATTGTAAGCCCACCCTAGGAAACACTCAGTGATTGAATGCAAAATGCTTCCAGAGACCCCAAGCATTGCTGACAAGAGACGGAACATCCCCACACTGAGCATTCTGGAACATATCTGAGTGTGTGTTGGGGGTGGTGAGCCGCCCACCTCTCAGCTATATTTGGTCACAGGTGTTCAATTGTACTGGTAATCCCGCTAAATATCTCCCCTGTCAATGTTTAGGAACATGCGGATACGTGGATTTCCAAAACAACCCCCAATATTCCCTGGCATTCCTCCCTAGGAAACACTCAGGGAAGGCACGTGAATTTCTCCTAGGAGACCCAGGTGCTGCTGACATAAGACGGAACCTCTGCACACTCAGTATTCCAGAACATGGTTGAGTGTTTAGGAGAGGGGGCGAGAATTCATCCAAGCAGCAAACTGGGGTCACAGGTGTTTACTGGAAAGGAGAATTCCACAAAATATCCCCTTGTCAATGGCGAGTCTCTTGCTGACACTTGGTTTACCGGTACAACCACAGCATTTCCCTGGCAGCCCATCAAAGGAAACAATCACGGAAGGCATGTGAAAGGCTTCTAGGTGACCCAAGATGCTGCTGACAGAAGATAGAACCTCCCAACTCTCAGCATTCCAGAAAAAGTCTGAATGTGTTAGGGAATTGGGGAGCAGTCCTCCACGCAGGTACCTGGTGTCCAATGTGTTCACTGGTAGGGGAAATTTAACTTATTGCCTCCCCTGTCCTTGGGGAGGCACTCGCTGCTACTTTGCTTTCCATCCCAACCACCGCATTTACATGGTAGCCCGCTTTATGAATCACAGACAGAAAGCACATGAAAGGCTTCTAGGATTTCCCAGGCACTGCTGGCAATAGACAACCTCCACACACTCAGCAATCCTGAACTGAGGCTGAGTGTGTGGGGGTGGTGTGAAGCAGACCTCCACCCAGGTACCTGGGGTAACAGGTGTTCCCTGGTAGTGGTAAATCTGCTAAGTACCTCCCTGTCAATTGAAGGCACCCATTGCTTCTTGTCTTTCCAAGGTTACCCCACTTTACCCTGGCAGACCGCTGTAGGAATCACTCAGGAAAAGCACATGAAGGGCTTCTAGGAGATCACAGGTGCTGCTCACAGAAGACAGAACCACCCCACACTCAGCATACCAGAACAAGTTTGCATGCACTGGAGACTTCTAGTGCCACCCACCATGCAGATACCTGGGGTTACAGGTGTTCCCTGGTAAGGGGAAATAAGTTAACTACCTCCCCTGTCTTTGGGGAGGCACTCAGTGCTACTTGGATTTCTAGTCCTACCCTAGATTTCCCTGGCAGCCCGCCATAGGAAACACTAAGTGAAGGCACACAAAGGGCTTCTAGGAGATCTCACACCCTGCTTACAGAAGACGTAACCTCCCAACACTAGCATTCCTGATCATTGCTGAGTGTGTTGATGAGTTTGGGAACTGCTCTACATGTAGCAACCTGGGGTCACAGGCGTTCACTGGAAGGGATAATTCTGCTAAATACCTCCTTGTGCATGGGAGGCACTCGCTGCTTCTTGGATTTCCAGCCAGATACCTGCCTTTCCCTGGTAGAACGCCTGAGGAAACACTGAGTGAAGGAATGTGAAGGGCTTCTACGATATACAAGATACTGCTAACAAAAAACGGAACCTCATGATCTCAGCATTCTGGAACACACTATGTCTGTTGGGGTTGTGTGGAGCCACCCTCCACGCAGCTACCTGGGGTTAGAGGTGTTCCCTGGTAGGGGGAAGTCCGCTAATTACCTGCTCTGTCCATGGGGAAGCACTCGATGTGACTTTGATTCCCAGTCCAACCCCCGACTTTCCATTTTAGCCTATCCTAGTAAACACTCTTAGAAAGCACGCTAAAAGCTTAAAGGAGATCTGAGGTGCTGCAGACATAAGATGGAAATCCCCACACTCTGCATTCAGGAATAATCTGAGTATGTGGGGGATGGTGAGAGGTGACTCCACACAACTACCTGGGGTCACAATTGTTTAGTGATAGGAGGAAGTCCTCTAATTACATCCCATGTCCTTGGGGATGAGCTCAGTGCTACTTTGATTTCCATCTCAACCACCAAATTTCCTTAGAAGCAGCCCTAGGAAACACCCAGGGAAGGCACTTGAAGGGCTTCCAGAGGATCACAGTCACTGCTGACAGAAGACGGAAGCTCCCCACACTCAGCATCCCATAACACTGCTTAGTGTGAGGGGGAATTGGGGAGCCGACCTCCACACAGCTACCTGGGGTAAAATGTGTTCCCAGTTAGGGGGATGTCTGCATTTACTTCCTGTGTTCATGGGGAAGCCCTCACTACTCTTTGGCTCTCCAGCTCAAGGCCCGCCTTCCCCTGTCAGCCCGTGCAAGGAAACACTCATGGAAGGCCCGTAAAAGGTTTCTCAGAGATCCCAGGCTTTGGAGACAGAAGACGGTTCCTCCCCACATTCAGCGTTCCGGAAAACTGCTGAGTGTGTGGGGGATGTGGGGAGCCGCCATTCACACAGCTGCCTTGGTTCACAGGTGATCCCTGGTGAAGTCCGCTAATTACCTCCAATATGCATGGGAAGCAGTCACTGCCACTTGGATTTCCAGCCCATCCCATAACTTTCCCTGGCAGCTCGCCCTAGGATTCACTCAGGTAAGACACATGAAGGGCTTCAAGTAGATCCCAGGCATGGTGACAGAAGATGAATCCTCCGCACACTCAGCATTGTAGAACGTGGCTGAGTGTGTGGGGTGTTGGGGAGCCATGCTCCATGTGGCTTTCTGGGGACACAGATATTCCCTGGTAAGGGGAATTCCGCTAATTACCTCCCCTGTTCTTGAGTAGGCATTCGATGCTACAGAGTTTTCCAGCCTAACACCAGCATTTCCCTGGCAACACACTTTTGAAACACTCAGGGAATGTACGTGAAGTGCTTCTAGGAGATCCCAGACTCCATGACCAAAGACGGAACCTCCCTACGCTCAGCAAGGGAACATGGATGAGTGGGGGGGGCGAGGTGCCCTTTTTGCAGCTACCTGTGGTCACAGGTGTTCCTTGGTAGGGGGATTCCACTAATTACCTCCCTTGTCCTTTGGGAGACTTTTGCTTCTACTTCGATTTCCAGCCAAACCCCCACCTTTCCTGGCAGACTTTCCTAGGAAACATTCAGGGAAAGCACACGATGGGCTTCAAGGAGATCCCAGTATCTGCAGACAGAAGATGGATCCTTCCAACCCTCAGCCTTCTGGAACACATCTGAGTGTGTGGGGGATTTGGGGTGCTGCCCATCATGCAACTACCAGGTGTCAGGGCTGTTCCCTTGAAAGGTGAATTCCGTTAGTTACCTCCAATGTCCATGGAGAGGCACTCAATGCTACTTGGGATTCCAGTCCAACACACTACTTTCCCTGGCAGCCCTCCCTAGGAAACACTCAGGGAAATCTCATGAAGGGCTTCTTGGAGATCCAAAGTGCTGCAGACAGAAGACAGAACCATCCAACACTCAGCATTCAGGAACACAGCTGAGTGTGAGGGGGAGGTGGGGAGCCACACTTCACGCAGCTAATTTGGGTCACAGTTGTTCCCGGGTCGGGAGAATATGCTAATTCCCTCCCCTGTGCTTGGGAAGTACTCACTGTTACTTGGCTTTCCAGCCCATCCCCCAAATTTCCCTGTCAGCCCGCCATAGGAAACACTCATGGAAGGCTCACAAATGCCTTCTCAGAGATCCAGGGGCTGCTGAAAAAAGATGGAACCTCCCCAAACTAAGCATTCTGGAACACGGTCGAGTGTGTGTGGGAGGGGACTAGGCATCTTCCACGCAGCAACCTGGGGTCACAGGTGTTCCCTGGAAGGGGTAAGTCTATTAATTAACACCCATATGCATGGGGAGGCACTCATGGATACTTGGTATACCAGCCCAAGCACAGCATTTCCTTGGAACACGCACAAGGAAAAACTAAGGGAATGGAAGTGAATGGCTTCTAGGTGACCCCAGGTGCTGCTGATAGAAGATGGAACCTCCCAACTCTCAGAATTCTGGAAAAAGTCTGAATGAGTATGGGAGTTGGGGACCAGTCCTCCACGCAGGTACCTGGTGTCACACGTGTTCACTGGTAGGAGGAATTTCGCTAATTGCTTCCCCTGTCCTTGGGGAGGCACTCACTGCTACTTTTCTTTCCATCCCAACCCCTGCATTTACCTGGCAGTCTGCCCTATGAATCACAGACAGAAAGCACATGAAGGGCTTCTAGTAGTTCACAGGCACTGCTGACAATAGACAACCTCCACACACTCAGCAATCCGGAACACGGCTGTGTGTGTGGGGGTGGTGTGAAGAAGACCTTCACCCAGGTACCTGGGGTCACAGGTGTTCCCTGGTAGGGGTAAATCTGCTAAGTATCTCCCTGTCGATTGAAGGCACTCGTTGATACTTGGCTTTCCGGGCTTACCCCACTTTACCCTATCAGCCTGCCATAGGAAACACTCAGGAAAGGCAAGTGAAAGGCTTCTAGGAGATCGCAGGAGCTGCTGATAGAAGACAGAAACACCCCACACTCAGCATAGCGGAACAAGGTTGTTTGAGCGGAGGAGGTGTAGTGCTGCCCACCACGTAGATACCTTGGGTCACAGGTGTTCCCTGGTAGGGGGAAATTCATTAAATACACCTCCCCTGCCTTTGGGGAGGCACTCGGTGCTACTTGGATTTCTAGTCCAACCCCAGCATTTCCTTTGCATCCTGCCAAAGGAAACACTAATGGAAGTCATGATCAGGGATTCTAGGATATCCTAGATTTTGCTGACAAATGACAGAATCTTCCCAACTCAGCATTCCAGAACAAGACTGAGTTTGTGGGGGTTGTGTGGAGCCGGCCTCCACGTATCTATATCAGGTTACAGGTTTTCCCTGTAAGGGGGAATTCCACTAATTATCTACCCTGTCCATGTGGAGGCACTCGATGCTACCTGGGTTTCCAGTCCAAGAAACTACTTTCCCTGGCAGCCCTCCCTAGGAAACACTCAGGGAAAGCACACGAAGGGCTTTTCTGAGATCCATAGTGCTGCAGACAGAAGATGGAACCATCCCACACTCAGCGTTCAGGAACACACCTGAGTGTGAGGGGGAGTTGGGGAGCCGAACTTCATGCAACTAATTTGGGTCACAGATGTTCCCTGGTAGGGGGAAATCCGTTAATTACCTCCCCTGTCTTTGGGGAGGCACTCGGTGCTATTTGGATTTCTAGTCAAACCTCTGAATTTCCCTGGCAGCCCGCCATAGGGAACACTCGGGGAAGGCACGTGAAGGGCTTCTAGGAGATCTCAGGTCTTGCTGACAGAAGACGTAACCTCCCAACTCTAGCATTCCTGATCATGGCTGAGTGTGTGGGGGTGTTCGGGAACCACACTACACTCAGCAACCTGGGATCACAGGCATTCCCTGGAAGGGGTAATTCTGCTAAATACATCCTTGTGCATGGGAGGAACTCACTGCTTCTTGGATTTCCAGCTGGATCCCTGCCTTTACCTGGTAGAATGCCTGAGGAAACACTGAGTGAAGGAATGCAAAGGGCTTGTATGATATACAAGATGCTGCTGACAATAAATGGAACCTCATGATCTCAGCATTCCAGAACATACTGTGTCTGTTGGGGTTGTTTTGAGCCACACTCCACGCAGATTCCTGGGGTCACAGGTGTTCCCTGGAATGTGGAAATCCGCTAATTATCTACCCTGTCCATGGGGAGGCACTCGGTGCTACTTGGAATTCCTCTCTAACCCCCAACTTTCCCTGCTAGCCTGTCCTAATTAACACTCTTGGAAAGCATGCTAAGGGCTTCTAGGAGATCCCAGGAGCTGCAGATATAAGATGGAAATCCCCTCACTCAGCATTCAGAAATAATCTGTGTGTTTGGGTGATGGAGTGAGGTGACTCCACACAACTTCATGGGGTCACAATTGTTTAGTGGTAGGAGGAAGTCCTCTAATTACCTCCCATGTCCTTGGGGATGAGCTCAGTGCTACTTTGCTTTCCATTCCAACCACCGAATGTCCTTAGATATACGCCATAGGAAACACTCAGGGAAGGAACGTGAATTGCTGCTAGAGGATCCCAGTCACTGCTGACAGAAGACAGAATCTCCCCACACTCAGCATTCCGTAACAGGGATGAGTGTGATGGGAATTGAGGAGCTGACCTCCACACAGCTACCTGGGGTAAAAGCTGTTCCCTTGTAGGGGGATGTCCTCAAATTAACTCCTCTGTCCATGAGGAAGCCCTTGCTACTCTTTGGCTTTCCAGCTCAAACCTGCATTTCCCTGTAAGACTGTGCAAGGAAACACTCAGGGAAGGCCTGTGAAGGGCTTCTCAGAGATCCCAAGCTTTGGAGACACAAGACGGATCCTCCACACTTTCAGTGTTCCCAAAAAATGCTGAGTGTGTTGGGGATGTGGGGAGACGCCCTTCAGGCAGCTAATTTGAGTCACAGGTGTTCCCTTGTGGTGGGAATATGATAATACCCTCCCCGGTGCATGGGAATCACTCACTGCTACTTGGCTTTCCAGCATATCCCCCAATTTTCTCTGGCAGCCCTCCATAGGAAACACTGAAGGAAGGCTCGTGAATGCCTTCTTGGGGATCCAGGGGCTGCTGTCATAACACAGAACCACCCCACACTAGCATTCCAGAACACAGTTTAGTGTGTGTGGGAAGGGACTAGGCATCTTCCACGCAGCAACCTGCAGTCATAGGTGTTTCTTGGAAGGGATAATTCCGTTAATTAACACCCCTATCCATGGCGAGGCACTGGCTGATACTTGGCATACCAGCCAAAGCACAGCATTTCCCTGAAACCCACACAAGGGAAAACTCAGTGAATGCAAGCCAATAGCTTCTAGGAGATCCCAGGTGCTGCTTATAGAAGATGGAACCTCCCAACTCTCAGCATTCCGTAACACGTCTGAGTGGGTTGGGTAGGTGGTGAGTTGAGCTCCATGCAGCTAACTGGGGTCGCAGGTGTTCCCTGAAAGGGGGAAGTTCGCTAATTGCCTCCCCTGTCCATGGGGAGGCACTTGCTGCTACTTTGCTTTCCAGCCAAACCACCACCTGTCCCTGGAAGCCCGCCGTATGAAACACACATGGAATTCACACGAAATGCTTCTAGGATATCCCAGGCGCTTCTGGCAAAAAACATTACCTCCCTACTCAGCAATCCAGAACACTGCTGAGTGTGTGGTTGAGGTGGGAAGCCGAACTCCACGCAGGTAATTAGGTCACAGGTGTTCCTAGGTAGGTGGAATTCCACTATGTACCTCCCTGTCCATGGGAAGGCACTCATTGCTACTTGGCTTTCCAGTACTACCCCACCTCCCTCTGGCAGCCCTCCCTATGTTACAGTCAGGGATGGGACATGAAGGGCTTCTAGGAAATGAAAGGTGCTCCTGAAAAAGAAACAGGACCTCCCCACACTCGGCATTGGGCAACATGTCTGAGTGTGTTGAAGAGGGCGAAGTGCCCTCCATGCAGCTAGCTGAGGTCACAGTTGTTCACTTTTAGGGTGATTCCGCTCAATACCTCCCCTGTCCATGGGGAGATAGTCACTGCTAGTTGGCTTTCCAGCCCAACACCCACATTTCTCTCGCAGCCTGCCCTTGGAAACACTCAGGGAATTCACGCAAATGGCTTAAAGGAGATCCCAGTAGCTGGTGATATAAGACGGAACCTCCCCACACTCAGCATTCTGGAACACGGTTGAGTGTGTGGGAAAGCTGGGGTGTCACATACCACGCAGATACATGGGGTCACAGGTGTTCCCTGGTAGGGCGAATTCCGTTAATTACCTCTCCTTTCTATGTGGAGGCACTGCCTGCTACTTGGCTTTCTAGTCCAACCCTGGTGTTTCCTTTGCATCTCTCCCAGGGAAACACTTTGGGAAGTCATGATAAGGGCTTTTAGGATATCCTAGGTTTTGCTGACAAAAGACGGAATCTCCCCAACCCAGCATTCCGGAACACGACTCTGTGGGGGTTATGTGTAGCCAGCCTCCACGCAGATACATCTGATTATCAGTGTTCCCTGGTAGGGGGAATTCTGCTAATTACCTACCCTGTCCTTGTTGTGACACTTGATGCTACATGGTTTTCCAATCTAACCCCCAAATTTCCCTGGCAGCCTGCCACAGGAAACACTCACGGAATTCAGGTGAATTGCTGCTTGGGAATCCCAGAAACTGTTGACAGAAGACGGAACCTCCGTACACTCAGCTTTTCCAGGAAACTGCTGAATGCTTGTTGGATTTGGGGAGCTGCACACCACGCAGCTTCCTGGGACACAGGTATTACCTGTTATTGGGAAGTCCGGTAATTATCTCCCCTTTCCATGGGGAGGCACTCACTGCTACTTGGATATCCCTAAAATCCAGTCCTTGGCATCACATAGTTAGGGCACATGAAGACCTCTAGGAGATCCCATGTGCTCTGGACTGAATTAGGAACATCCCTAAACTAAGCATTCTGGAGCACTGCTGAGTGTGTGGGAGAGGTAGGTGGTGGCACTCTAGGCAGATACATGTAGACACAGTTTTTCTCTGGTAGGTGGAATTCCGATAATTACCTCCCATGTTCATGTGGTGGCAAACGTTTCTACTGGCCATTCTAGCCCAAACCCTACATTTCCCTGGCAGCCCGCACAAGGAAACACTAATGGAAACCACAAGAATTATATGTAGGAGATACCAGGCGTTGAAGACAGAAGACTGAACCTCCCCACACTCAGCAGTCGGAACAGTGCTGAGTGTGGGGGAGGGGGCGTGGCACCTTCAAAGTAAATACTTGAGGTCACAGTTGTTCCCTGGCAGGGGGTAGTCCGATAATTACCTCCTCTGTCCATGGGGAGGCACTCCCTGCTGCTTGGATTTCCAAACAAACCCCTGCCTTTCATTGACAGACCAACCAAGTAAACAATCAAGGAAGGAATGCAAATAGCTTCTATGAGATCCCAGGAATTCCTGATAGAAGATGGATCCTCCCCAAATTCAGAATTCCAGAACACGATTGAGTGTGTTGGGGAGGTGGCGAGCCTAACTCCATGCAGCTACCTGTGGTCAGATTTGTCCCCTGGTAGGGGGAATTCCTCTAAATACCTCCCCTTTCCATGGGGAGGTACTCGCTGATACTTGGTATACCAGCCCATCCACAACATTTCCTTAGCAGCCTGTCCTAGGAAACACTCAAAGAAGGCAGGTGAAGGGCTTCTGGTGGATCCCAGGCCCTTTAGGTAAGTCTTATCCTCCCCAGTCTCAGCAATCTGGAACAAGGCTGAGTGTGATGGGGAGGTGGGAAGCCACCCTCCAAGCAGCTAACTGGGGTCACAGGTGTTCCATGGTGGGAACTACGCTAATACCTCCCCAGTCAATGAGGCGGAACATGATGCTTCTTGGCTTTCCAGGCAAACCACCGCTTTTCCCTGTCAGCCCTCCCAAGGAACCACTCAGAGATTGAAAGCAAAGTGCAACCAGAGACCCTAGAAGTTGCTGACAAGAGACGGAACCTCCCCACACTCAGCATTCCTGAACATATCTTTGTGTGTGTTTGAGGTGGGGAGCCGACCACCTCGCAGCTATATTTGGTCACAAGTGTTCACTTGTACTGGTAATTCCGCTAAATATCTCCCCTGTCAATGTTGAGGAACATGCAGATACGTGAAATTCCAATTCAACCCCCATTTTTCCCTGGCATCCCGCCCTAGGAAACATTCATGGAAGGCATGAGAATGGCTCATATGAGATCCCAAGCGCTGCTGAAAAATGACAGATCCTCCCCAATCTCAGCACACAGGAACACATCTGAGTGTGTGGGGGAGAGGGCGAGGCATCTCCAGGCAACTACCTGGGGTCACAATTGTTCCCTAGTTGGAGGAAGTCCTCTAATAACCTCCCCTGTCCTTGGGGAAGGAATCAGTTCTCCTTGGTTTTGCAGCACAACCACCCAATTTGCCTGGCTGCCAGCCCAAGGAAACACTCAGGGAAGGCACGCAAAGGGCTTCTAGGAGATCCCAGTCGCTGCTGACAGATGACGGATCCTCCCTACACTCACATTCCAGAACATGGCTGAGTGTATTGGGTATAATTGGAGCCATCCTACACGCAGTTACGTGGGGTCATTGTGTTCCCAGTTAGGGGGTTGTCCAGTAATTATCTCCCATGTTCTTGGGAGAAACTCATGGCTACTTGGCTTTCCAACTCAACCCACATCTTTCCCTGGAATTCCACGCTAGGAATGACTTAGGTAAATCACGGGAACGGCTTCACAAAGATCCCTGGCTCTGCAGACAGAAGTCGGTTCCTCCGAACACTCAGTGTACCAGAACACGTCTGAGTGTGTTGGGGAGGTGGGGAGCCGCCCTTCATGCAGTAACCTGGTGTCATAGGTGATCCTTAGTCAGGGAAAGTTCACTAAATACATCCCATTTGCATGGGAAGCACTCACTGCTAATTGGGTTTCCAGCCCATCACGCACCTATCCCTGGCAGCTTGCAGTGGGAAACACTCATGGAAGAAATGCGAAGGGCTTCAAGGTTATCCCAGGCACTGGTGAAAGATGAATCCTTGGCAAACTCAGCATTCTGAGCCACGTCTGAGTGTGTGAAAGAGGTGGCATTCCGTGCTCCAAGCAGCTTCCTGGGGACACACGTATTCCCTGGTAAGCGGAAGTCCGCTAAATACCTCCCTTGTCAATGGGGAGCCACTCACTGCTTCTTGGATTTTAAGCTCAACCCCTGCATTTCCCAGGAAGCCCGCCCTTTGAAACACCCAGGGATTTCACACAAAGGGCTGCTAATTGAACCCACACGCTCCTTACTGAAGTCGGAAACTCCCCACACTCAGCATTTGGAAACAAGACTGAGTGTGTGTGGGAGGTGGTGAACCACACTCCACTCAACTAACTGGGGTCACAGGTCTTCCCTGGTAGGGGTAATGTAGTTAATTACCTCCCCTTTCCATCGGTAGGCACTCAGTTCTACTTGGCTCTCCAGCTCAACCCCCGCATTTCCCTGGAGCCCGCCCAAGAAACACTCACTGTACTCACGAGAAGGGCTTCTAGGATATTCCAGGCTCTGCTGATAGAAGACCTCACCTCCCCACACTCAGCAATGTGGAACAAATCTTAGTGTGTGTGGGAGGATGTGAGCCACCCTCCAGCAGCTAACTGGGGTCACACGTGTTCCCTTATAGGGGGAACTCCTCTAATTATGTCCCTGTCCATGGGGAGGCACTCGCTGTTACTTGGCTTTCCAGCTCATCCCCCCACCTTTTCCTAGCAGCCCGCTCTAAGAAACACACAGGGAAGGCATTCGAATGGCTTCTAGGAGATCCTAGGCACTGCTGACAGATGACGGAATATGACTGAGTGTTTGCGGTAGAGGATGTGACACTCTCCATGCAGCTACCTGAGGTCACAGGTGTTCCCTGGTCTGGGGAAGTCCACTAAATACCTCCCCTGTCCATGGGGTGGCATTCACTTCTACTTGGTTTCCAGCTGAACCCCCACCATTCCCTGGAAGCCCGGCAAGTGAAACATTCTGTGAAAACACAGTAAAGTCTATGAGATCCCAGGTGATGCTGACAGAAGATGGAACCTCCCCACACAGCATTCCGGAACAAGGCTGTGTATTTTGGGGGTTTGAGGAGACGCCCTCCATGCAGCTACGTGGGATTACAGGTGTGTCAAGGTAGGGGGTAGACTGATAATTCCCTCCATATCCATGAGGTGGCACTCGCTGCTACTTTGCTTTCCAGCCTAACACCTGCAATTCCCTGGTAGCCCGCCCTAGAAAACACTCAGAGAAGTCAAGCAAAGGGATTCTAGGAGATCCCAGGTGCTGCTGAAACATGACGGAACCTCCACACACAGCTTCCGGAACACGGTTGAATGTGTGGGGGAGGTGTGGATTCACCCTCCAGGAGGCTACATGTGGTCACAGGTTTACCCTAGTAGGGTTAAGTCCGATAATTACCTCCCTTGTCTATGGGCAGGCACTCGCTGTTACTTGGTTTTCCTTACCAACCCCCACCTTTCCCTGGCAGCCCGCCTTATGAAACACTCAAGGAAGACAGGAAAATGGCTTCTGATATATCCTAGGTGCTGCTGACAGAAGACAGAACCTCCCCACACTCAGCATTCCGGAAATAATTCAGAGTGAGTGGAGGAGATGGGGAGCCACAATCCACACAGCGACAAGGGGTCACAGGTGATCCCTGGTAGGGGGAAGACCACTAATATCATCCACTGTCCATCAGGAGACACAAGCTGCTACTTAGATTTTCAGTCCAAGCCCTCTTTCACTGGGAGCCCGCCCATGGAAACACTCAGGTAGGGCACACGAATGGTTTCTAAGTGATGCCAGGATATACTGAAAGATGACGTAACCTCCCCAAATTCAGCATTCTGGAACATGGCTGAGTGTACGGGGGAGGTTGAGAACTGCCCTCCATGCAGTTACCTGTGGTCAAAGGTGTTACTTGTTAGGGGGAATTCTGCTAATTACCTCCCCTGTCCATGGGGAGGCACTCGCAGCTAATTAGCTCAGCAGCCAAATTCCCGCCTTTGCCTGGCAGCCAGCCCATTGAAACACACAGGGAAGGCACGTGAAAACCTTTTAGGTTATCCCAGGACCTGCTGACAGAAGACAGAACTACCCCAAACTCAGAATTCTGGAACACATCTGAGTGTATGAGAGAAAGGGTGAGGTGCCATCCAGGCAGATAACTGGGGTCACAGGTGTTCCCTGGCAGGGGGCAGTCTGCTAAATACCTCAAATATCATGAGGAGGAACTCAATGCTACTTGGCTTTCCAGCAAAAACCCCGCATTTTCCTGTCAGCCCGCCCTTAGTAACATTCATTGAATGCATGCAAAGGGCTTCCAGGAGATCCTAGGCACTCCTGACAGAAGACAGAACCTCCACACATTCAGCACTCGGGAACATGGCTGAGTGTGGGGGCGAGGGGGTGAGGTGCACTCCACGCAGCAAACTTAGGTCACAGGTGTTACCTGGTAGGGGTATTCCGATAAATAATTACCTCCGCTGTCCATGCAGAGGGCCAAGCTGTTACTTTGATTTCCAGACCAACACCTGCCTTTCCTTTGCAGCATGCCCAAGGAAACTCTCAGGGAGGTAACACAAATTGTTTCTAGGTGATCCCAGAACCTTCTGATAGAAGACGGAAATTCCCAACACTAGCATTCTGGAAAAAGCATTCTGGAAAATGTTTCAGTGGGTGGGAGAGGAGGATTACCTAACTCCACGCAGCAACATGGGGACACAAGTGTTCCCTGGTAGAAGGATGTCCGTTAAATACCTCCCCTGTTCTTGGGGAGGTACTCGGTGCTACTTGGCTTTCCAGCCCAACCACCGAATTTCCCTATATGCACGCCTGAGGAAACACTCAGAGAAGACACGCGAAGGGCTTCTAAGAGATCCCAGGCGCTCCTGACTGATATCGGAAACTCCCCACACTCAGAATTCCGAAACATGCCTGTGGGGGGGAGGTGGTGAAACGCACTCCACTGAAATACCTGGGGTCACAGGTGTTCCCTGGTAGGGGGAATGTAGGTAAATATCTCCCCTGTCCATGGGGAGGCACTCGCTTCTACTTGGCTCACCAGCCCACCCCCGCATTTCCCTGGAGCCAGCCCTAGGAAACTATCACGGTAATCACATGAAGGGTTTCTAGGATATTCCAGACTCTGCTGATAGAAGACCTCACCTCCCAACACTCAGCAATGCGGAACAAAGCTGAGTGTGTGGGGGAGGGAGGGAGCTACCCTCCAGCAGCTAACTGGGATTGCAGGTGTTCCCTTGTAGAAGGAACTCCGTTAATTATCTCATTGTCCATGGAAAGGTACTAGCAGTACTTGGCTTTCCAGCCCATCCCTCACCTTTTCCTTCCTACCCGCGCTAAGAAACACACAGGGCAGGCACATGAATGGATTCTACCAGATCCCAGGCGCTGCTGACTGAAGAGGGAACCTCCCCACACTCAGCATTCTGGAATAAGACTGAGTGATTGTGGAATAGGGCGTATCGCTCTTGACGAAGCTACCTGAGGTCAAAGGTGTTCCCTGGTATGGGGAATTCCACTAAATTACTCCCTGTCCATGGGGAGGCACTTGCTGCTAATTGGCTCACCAGCACAATCTCTGTTTTCCCTGTCAACCACCCTTCTGAAACTCACAGGGAAGGCACGTGATAGGCTTCTTTGTAATCCCAGGTGCTGCTGACGGAAGATGGAACTTCCCCACACTCAGAATTCCGGAACACATCTGAGTGTGTGAGAGAAAGGGCGAGGCGCCGTCCAGGCAGATACCGAGGGTCACAGGTGTTCTATTCCAGGGGTTTGTCCGCTAAATACCTCAAAATATCATGAGGAGGCACACTCTGCTACATGGCTTTCCAGCACAAACCCCGCATTTTCCTGGCATCTGGGAACATTGCTGAGTGTGTGGGAGAGTGGGCGAGGTGCCCTCTACGCAGCTAACAGAGGTCACAGATGTTCCATTGCAGGGGGATTCCGCTAATTTCCTCCCCAGTCCATGGGGAGACACTCGCTATTACTTGAGTTTCCAGCCCAAATCCAGCCTTTCCCTTACAGCCAGCACTAGGATCCTCTGAGGGAATTCACACTAAAGACATCTAGGTGACCCCAGGCGCTGCTTAAAGAAGACTGAACCTCCCTACAATCAGCATACAGGAACAAGTCTGAGTGTGTGTGGGAGGGTGTGTGTTGCCTCCATGAAGCAACCTGAGGTCACAGATGTTCCCTTGTAGAGGGAAGTACACTGAATACCTTCCCTGTCCACTGGGAGACACTCACTGCTACTTGGATTTCAGGCCCAACTCCCGCTTTTCCCTGTAAGCCCACCCCCGGAAACACTCAGGGAATGCACTTGAAGGGCTTATATCAGATCCCAGGCGCTTCTGTCAGAGGACGGAACCACACGAATCTTAGCATTCCTGAACAAGTCTGGGTGTGTAAGGGAGGGGCTATTCTCCTCCACACAGCTACTTGGGGTAACAATTGTGCCCTGGTAGGAGGATCTCGTTAATTAATTCCCCTGTGCTTGGGGAGGTAATTGGTGCAACATGGCTTTTCAGAAAAACCACCGAATTTCCATGTCTGCACGCCCGAGGAAACACTCAGGGAAGGCACCCGACTTGCTTCTTGGTGATCCCAGGCGCTGAAGACAGAATACGGATCTGCCCCATTCTCAGCATACAGGTAAAATTTGAGTGTGTGGGGGAGTTGTGAGCCGCACTTCATGCAGTTACCTGGGGTCTCAGGTGTTTCCTGGTCGGTAGAATTCCTCTAATTACCTCACATGTTCATGTGAAGCACTCACTGTTACTTGGCTTTCCAGCCCATCCCTCATCTTTCCCTGGCAGCTTGCCCTAGGAAACACTCAGGGAAGACACGCTAAGGGCTACAAGGAGATCCAAGGCACTGGTGACAGAAGACGAAACCTCATCACACTCAGCATTCCTGAACACAGCTGAGGTTGGGGAGAATGTGGGGAGCCGCAATCCACGCAGCTTCCTGGGGACACAGGTATTCTCTTGTAGTGGGAGGTCCGCTAATTACGTCCCATATCCATCAGGTGGCACTCGCTGCTACTTGGCTTTCCATAAAACCCTGCATTTCTCTGGCAGCTCGCCCTTTGAAACAGTCAGGAAATACAAGCAAATGGCTTCTAGGTGATCCCAGGAGCTACTGACAGAAGACGGAACCTCCCCAGAATAAGCAATCGGGAACATGCCTGAGTGTGTGGGGGATAGGGTGAGGTGCCCTCCACGCAGCAAACGTAAGTCACAGGTGTTCCCTGGTAGGGGTATTCCACTAATGACCTCACCTATCCATGCAGAGAGACACGCTGTTACTTGGCTTTCCAGACCAGCCCATGCGTTTCCTTTGCAGCAAACCCTAGGAAACACTCAGGAAAGGCAGGAGAAAATTTTCTATGAGAACCCAGGAGCTGCTAATAGAAGCTGGGACCTCCCAACACACAGCATTCCAGAACACGTCTGAGTGTGTCAGTGTGGTGGAGTGCCGCCCAACATGCATTTACCTGAGTTCTCAGTGTTAACTGCTAGGGTGAATTCCGTTAATTACCTCACTACTCCATGGGGAGGGACTCGTTTCTACTTGGATTTCTAGTCCAAACCCTTACTTCCCTGGCAGCCCACCCTAGGAAACTCTCAGGGGAGGGCACACGAAATGTTTCTAGGAGATCCCAGGCCCTGCTGAGAGAAGACAGAACCTCCCCACACTAGCAATCTGGAACATGTTTCAGTGTGTTGAGGCAGTGGTGTACCACCCTCCATGCAGCAACCTGAGGTCACAAGTGTTCCCTGCTTGGGGGAAGTCCTCTAATTACCTCACTTTGCATGGGATGCACTCGCTGATACTTGGCTTTCGAGCCCAACCCTTGCCTTTCCTGGCAGCCTGCCCTAGGAATCACTCAATGAAAATACACGAAGGGCTTCTAGGAGATCCCAGGCCTTGCTGACAGAAGATGGAACCTCACCACACTCAGCACTCTGGAACAGATCTCAGTGTGTGAGGGATGTGGGGAACAGACATCCATGCAGCTACATATGTTCAAAGGTGTTTCATTGTACGGGTAAGTCCGCAAATTATCTCCACCGTCAATGGGGAGGAACAGGATGCTACTTGGATTTCCACCCAAACCCACACCTTGCCCTGGAAGACCGCCCTAGGAAACATTCTGGGAAAGCAGGCAATGGCTATTAGGGGATGCCAGTTGCTGCTTACAAAAGACACAACCTCCACACACTCAGCATTACAGAACACGTCTGAGTGTGTTTGGGAGGTGGGGATCCAAAATTCCCTCAGCTACCTGGGGTTATATGTGTTCCTTTATAGGGGGAAGTTCGCTTATTACCTTCCCTGTCCATGGGGAGGCACTCGCTGCTACTTGGCTCTCCAGGTCAGCCCTCACATTTCCCTGGCAGCCCGCCCTAGGAAACACTCAAAGAAGTAAGGCAAAGGGCTACTAGGGGATCCCAGGCGCTTCTGGCAAAGACATATCATCCCCACTCTCAGCAATCTGGAACAAGCCTGAGTGATTTGGGGAGGTGGGAAGCCGCCCTCCATGCAGCTAGCTGTTGTTAAAGGTGTTCTATGGCAGGGGGAACTCTGCTAATATCTCCCCTGTGAATGAGGAGAAACATGCTGCTACTTGGCTTTCCAGGCAAACCAACGATTTTCCCTGTCAGCCCACCCTAGGAAACACTCAGTGTTTGAATGCAAAGGGCTTCTTGGAGACCCCAGGCATTGCTGAAAAGTGATGGGAACTCCCAACTCTCAGCATTGCAAAACAAATCTGTGTGTGTGTGACAGGTGAGGAGTTGCCCTCCTGGCAGCAATATTTTGTCACAGATGTTCCCTAGTACTGGTAATTCCGCTAAATACCTCCCTTGTCAATGATGAGGAACAGGCGGATACTTGGATTTCCAACCCAAGCCCCACTTTTCCCTGGCATCTCGCCCTAGGAAACACTAAGGGAATGCACGCAAATGGCACCTAGGAGATCCCACGCGCTGCTGACAAAAGACGGAACCTCACAAATCTCAGCACAGCAGAACAAGTCTGTGTGTGCAGGGGAGGGGATGAGGTGCCTCAAAGAAATAACTGGGGTCACAATTGTTCCCTGGAAGGAGGAAGTCCTCTAATTACTTCCCCTGACCTTGGGGAATGACACAGTGCTCCTTAGGTTTGCAGCACTTCTACCTGAATTCCCTGGCTCTCAGCCATTAGATACACACAGGGAAGGCATTTGAAGGGCTTCTAGGGGATCCCAGACTCTGCTGACAGAAGACAGAACCTCCCCACACTCAGTATTCCAGTAAACGGCTGATGGATTTGGGGAGATGGTGAGCCACACTCACGTAGCTACATGGGTTCAGAGGTGCTCCCTGGTAGGGGGAATTCCTCTAATTACCTCCACCATCCATGTATAGGTACTCACTTTTACATGGATTTCCAGTACAACCCCCAACTTTCCCTCATAGTCCACCCTAGGAATCACTCAGGGAAAGCACGTGAAAGGCTTGTAGGGGATCCAAGATACTGCTGGCAGAAAATGGAACCTCCCCACACTCAGCATTCTGAAAAACTGCTGACTGTGGAGGTAAGTGGGGTACCAAAATCCACACGGCTACCTGGGGTCACAAGAGTTACCCTGAATGGGGAAATCTGATAATTACCTCCAATGTCCTTGGAGAGGCCCTCACTGCTATTTGGATTTTTTGCCCAGCCACAACCTTTCCATGGCAGCCCTCCTAAGCAAACACTCAGGGATGCCACACAAAGAGCTTCTGGAGTATCCCAGTCCCTGCTGATTGTAAACGGTCCTCCCCAATCTCAGCTACCAAAACTTGGCTTTGATTGTAGGGGAAGGTGGAGATCTGCACTCCATGCAGCTACCTGGTGTCACAGGTGTTCCCTGGTGAAGGAGCCCTCTAAATACCTCCCCTTTCCATGGGGAGGCACACTCTTTAATTTGGTATTCCAGCAAAGCCCCCACCTTTCCCTGGCTGACAGTGCAATGGGAAAATTGGAATACATGCAATGGGCTTCTAGGTGTTCCCAGTCGCTGCTGATAGATGATGGAACCTCCCCATACTCAGCTTCCAGAATACGACTGAGTGTTTGGGAGGTGGAAAGCCGACTTCATCTCAGATACCTGGGGTCTCAGGTGTTCCCTTTTATGGGGAATTCCACAAAATACCTCCCCTAATAATGGAGAATTACTCACTGCTAATTGGTTTTCCAGCCAAACCCCCGAATTTCCCTCACAGACCAAGTGAGGAAACACTCAGGGAAGTCATGTAAAGGGCTTCTAGGAGAGCCAAGTTGCTGCTGACAAAACAAGAAACCTCCCCACACTTATCATTACAGAATATGACTGAGTGATTGAGGGAGATGTGGAGTCATATTCCACGCAGCTACCAAGAGTCACAGGTTTTCCCTGGATAGGGAATTCTGCTAATTCACTTCTCTTTCCATGAGGAGGCAATCACTGCTAATTGGCTTTCCAGCATTATTTCCATATTTCCCTGGCAGACCACCCTAAGAATCTCTCAGTGAACACACACGAACTGCTCTTAGGAGATCCCATATGCTACTGACTGAAGACAGAACATCCCACACTCAGCATTCTGGAAAATGGCTGAGTGTGTTGAAGCTGGTGATCCACATTCCACACAGATAGTTTGGGTCACAGGTGTTCCATGTTACGGGGAATTCTGCTAATTACCTCCCCTGTCCATGGAGAGGTACTCGTGGCTACTTGGATTTCCAGCACAAACCCTGCCTTCCTTGTAGCCCGACCTATGCATCCCTCAGAGAAGGCAAGTGAAGGTCATGTAGGAGACCCCAGGATCTTCTGACAGAAGACAGAAACTCCGCAACTTTAGCATTCTGGCCCAAGTCTGAGTGTGTGAGGGAGGAGGGCTGCTGACTTCCATGCAGATATCTCGGGTCTCAGGTTTTACACTGAAGGGGAATTCTGCTAAATAATTCCCCAGTCCATGGAGAGGCACTCACTGCTACTTGGTTTTCCTGCCGTATCCCCTCCTTCCCCTGGCTGTCCGTTTAAGAAGCACTCAGTCATGCCAAGTGAACAGCTTCAATAGTATCCCAGGTGCTGCTGACAGAAAACGGAACCTCCCCAAACTCAGCTTCTGGACCATGACTGATTGTGTAGTGGAAGGTGGAGAGCCACCCACCTTGCAGCTACCTGGGGGCACAGGTTTTCCCTAGTTAGGGAATTCTGCTAATTCACTTCTCATTCCATTGGGAGGCAATCACTTCTAATTGGCTTTCCAAAAATATCTCCATATTTCCCTGGCAGCCCACCCTAAAAATCTCTGTGAACAAACATGAAGTTCTTATAGGAGATCCCATGTGCTGCTGACTGAAGACGGAATATCCCCACACTCAGCATTCTGGAACATGGCTGAGTGTGTTGAACCTGGTGATACACACTCCACGCAGATAGCTGGGGTCACAGGTGTTCCATGTTATGGGGAATTCTGTTAATTACCTACCCCGTCAATGGGTAGGCACTAACTGATACTTGGATTTCCAGCAAAATCCCCTCATTTCCCTGGTAGCCAAACTTAGTAATCACTCGGGGAAGGCACATGAATGGCTTACAGTAGATCACAGGTACCTGCTGACAGAAGACGGATCCTCCCCAATCTCAGCTTCCACACGTGGCTGTGTTTTTAGGGGAAGGTGTAGAGCCGCATTCCATGCAGCAACCTGGGGTCACAGGTTTTCCCTTGTAGAAGGAAGTCCTTTAAAGGCATCACCAGTCCATGTGGAAACACATGCTTTAAGTTTGTATTCCAGCCAAACCCCCGCCTTTTGCTGGTCTACAGTGCTAGAGAACACTCAGGGAAAACACTCGAAGTTCTTCTAGGAGATCCCATGCACTGCTTATAAATGATGGAACCTCCCCATATTCAGCTTCCAGAATATGAATTAGTATATTGCGGAGGTGGAAAGCCGACCTCACCACAGCTACCTGGGTTCACACGTGTCCCCTGGTAAGAGGAAATCTGCTAATTACCTCCCTTGTTCTTGGGGAGGGACTAACTTCTACATGGCTTTCAAACCAAAATTCGATTTTCCCTGGAATCCCGCCTAGGAAACACTCAGGGAAGGCACGGGAAGGGCTTCAAGGAGTCCCAGATGCTGCTGACAGAAGACGGAAAATCTCCACACTCAGCATTCAGGCACAAAGATGAGTGAGTGGGGGAGGTGATGGTCAGTTCTTTAAGCAGCTACCTGGGGTAACAGTTGTCCCTGGGTAGGATGAACTCCGCTAATTTTCTCCCTTGTCCATGGGGAGGCACTCATTGCTACATAGATTTGTAGCCCAAACCCCACTTTTCCCTGGAATCCCGCCATAGGAAACACTCCAGAAATGCACGCAAAACGCTTCTAGGAGATCCCGTTTTCGGCTGAAAGTAGATGGAACCTCCTCACACTCAGCATCCTTTGACAAGTTTGAGTGTGTGTGGGAGCTGTTGAGCCACACTGCACTCAGGTACCTGCGGTCACAGGTGTTCCCTGGTAGTGTGAATTCCGCTAAATACCTCCCCCGTCCATGTGGAGACACTCGCTGCTACAAGAATCCCCAGGCCAACACTGCCTTTTCCGTGCAGCCTGCCCTAGGAAACACTCAGTGAAGGCATACAAAGTTTTCTAGGATATCCAAGTCACTTCTGACAGAAGACAGAACCTCCCAACACTCAGCATTCTGGAACATGCCTGAGTGTGTTGGGGAGCAGGTGAGCCACACTCCACACAACAACCTGGGGTCACAAGTGTTCCCTGTGACGGTGAATTTCTCTAATTACCTCCCCAGTCCATGGGAAGGCCCTCGCTGTAACTTAGGTTTCCAGCACAACCCCCACATTTTCCTGGATGACAGCGCTAGGAAATACTCAGGGAAGACAATTGAATGGCTTGTAGGAGATCCGAGGCGCTGCTGACAGATGACGGAACCCCCCCACACTCAGCTTTCTGGATAAGTCTGAGTGTGTGTTGGAGGAATGGAGAACTCCACGCAGGTACCAAGGCTCGCAGGTGTTCCCTGGTAGGGGGAAGTCCTCTAATTCAGTCCTCTAACCACGGGGAAGCAATCACTGCTACTTTACTTTTCAGCAACATCCCCATATTTCCCTGGCAGCCCGCCCTTAGAAACTCTCAGAGAAAACACGTGAAGTCCTTCTATGAGATTCAAGGTGTTGCTGCCCGAAGAAGGAACTTCCCCACACTCAGTATTCAGGAATACGGCTGACAGTTTTGGGGAGATGGCGAGCCACACTCACGCAGCTACATGGGTTCAGAGGTATTCCCTGGTAGGGGGAATTCTGCTAAATTCCTCCACCATACATGGATAGGCACTCAAAGGTACGTGGATTTCCAGCAAAACCCCCAACATTCCCTGGTAGTCCATGCTAGGAATCACTCAGGGAGAGCACGTGAAGGGCTAGTAATGGATCCCAGGTTCTGCTGGCAAAAACAGAACCTCCCCACACTCAGCATTTTGAAACAAGGCTGAGTGTGCGGGGAAGTGGGGCGCCGAAATCCAGCCGGCTACCTGGGGTCACATGTGTTACCCTGAAGGGGGAAATCCGCTAATTACCTCCAATGTCCATGGAGAGGCCTTCGCTGCTTCTTGGTTTTCCTGCCCAGCCACCACCTTTCCCTGGCAGCCCTCCATAGCAAACACTCAGGAATGCCACCCAAAGTGCTTCTAGAGTATCCCAGTCCCTACTTACCGAAAACGGTCCTCCCCATCTCAGCTTCTGAAACACGGTTGTGATTGTAGGGGAAGGTGGAGAGCCGCACTCCATGCTGCTACCTGGTGTCACAGGTGTTCCCTGGTAGGAGGAAGTCCTCTAAATACCTCCCCTTTCCATGGGGAGGCACATGCTTTAATTAGGTATTCCAGCAAACCCCCGGCTTTCCCTGGCTGACAGTGCAATGGGACACTCGGAAGAGATGCAATGGACTTCTAGGAGACCCCAGACTCTGCTGATAGATGACGGAACCTCCCCATACTCAGCTTCCAGAACACGAATGAGTGTGTTTGGGATGTGCAAAGCCGACCTCTCGGCAGATACCTGGGGTCACAGCTGTTCCCTTTTATGGGGAATTCTGATAATTACCTCCCCTACCAGTGGGGAATTACTCTCTGCTAATTGGCTTTCCAGCAGAACCCCCGAATTTCCCTCACAAACCAAGTGAGGAAACACTCAGGAAATCATGAGAAGGTCTTCTAGGAGAGCCAAGGTGCTGCTGACAAAACAACAAACTGCCCCACACTTATCATTACAGAACATGACTCAGTGATTGGGGGAGTTGTGAAGCTGTACTCCACACAGCTACCAAGAGTCACAGGTTTTCCCTGGTTATTGAATTCTGTTAATTCAATTCTCTTTCCATGGGGAGGCAATCACTGCTAATTGGCTTTCCAGCATTAACTCCATATTTCCCTAGCCGACTGCCCTAAGAATCTCTCAGTGAACACACGCAACTTGCTTCTAGGAGATCCCATGTGCTGCTGACTGAAGACGGAACACCCCAAACTCAGCATTCTGGAACAAGGCTGAGTGTGTTGAAGCTGGTGATCCACCCTCCACGCAGATAGCTGGGGTCACAGGTGTTCATTGTTATGGGGAATTCCGCTAATTACCTATTCCATCCATGGGTAGGCACTCACTGATACTTGGATTTCCAGCAAAAGCCCCTCGTTTCCCTGGTAGCCAACCTTAGAAATCACTGGGGGAGGGAAAATGAATGGCTTGTAAGAGATCACAGGTGCTGCTGACAGAAGACGGATCCTCCACAATCTCAGCTTCCAGACACGGCTGTTTGCTTAGGGGAAGGCGGAGAGCTGCCCTCCATGCAGCTACCTGGGGTCACAGGTGTTCTCTTGTAGGAGGAAGTCCTCTAAAGTCATCGCCAGTCCATGTGGAAGCACACGCTTTAAGTTTGGATTCAAGCCAAAACCCGGCCTTTCGCTGTTCGACAGCACTAGAGAATAATCAGGAAAGACACTTGAAGGTCTTCTAGGAGATCCCAGGTGCTGTTTATAGATGATGGAACCTTCTCATACTCAGCTTCCAGAACATGAATTAGTATGTTGGGGAGGTGGAAAGCCGACCTCAACTCAGCTTCCTGGGTTCACAGGTGTTCCCTGGTAGGTGTAATTCGGCAAATTACCTCCACTTTTCTTGTGGAGGGACTTGCTTCTACTTGGCTTTCATCACAAAATTGAGTTTCCCTGCAATCACGCCTATGAAACACTGAGGGAAGGCATGGGATGTGCTTCAATGGGTCCCAGACACTGCTGACAGAAGACGGAACCTCCCCACAATCACAATTCTGAAATATGCCTGAGTGTGTGGGGTATTTTTGGAGCCACCTTCCACTCCCTTATGTGGCATCACAAGTGTTCCAAGTTAGGGGGTTGTCCGGTAAATACCTCCAGAGTCCCTGGGAGGAACTCATGTGTACTTGGCTTTCCAGCTTAACACCCTCCTTTCCCAGGAGGTCTGCGCTAGTTATCAAATAGGGAAATCACGTGAACGGCTTCTGGGTGATCCCTGGTGCTGCAGACATAAGATGGATCCTCCCCAAACTCAGTCAACCGGAAAAAATCTGAGAGTGTTGGGGAGGATGGGAGCCAAAATTCATGCACACTCCTGGGGTCACAGTTGTTCCCTGGTCGGCGGGATTTCGCTAATTACTTCCCATTTTCATGGGAAGCACTACCTGCTACTTGGGTTTCCAGCCCATCCCACACCTTAACCTGGCAGCTAGCACTAGGAAATACTCAGGGAAATACGAGAACGTCTTCAAGGATATCCAAGGCAGTGGTGAAAAAAGACGAATCCTCGGCACACTCAGCATTCTGGAACATGTCTGAGTGGGTGGAAGAGGTGGCATTCCATGCTCCATGCAGATTTTTGGGACACACGTATTCCCTGGTAAGGGGAAGTCCGCTAAATACCACCCTTATCAATGGGGAGCCACTCACTGCTACTTGGATTTGAAGTTCAAGCCCCACATTTCCCAGGCAGCCCACCCTTTGAAACACTCAGGGAATGCACACGAAGGGATCTAAGAGATCCCAAGCACTCCTGACAGATGTCGGAATCTCCCCACAATCAGCATTCGGAAACATGACGGAGTGTGTGGGGGAGGTTGGTGAACCGCACTCCACTCAACTACCTGGGGTCACAGGTGTTCACTGGCAGGGGGAAATAGATAATTACCTCCCCTGTCATTGGCGAGGCAGTCACTTCTACTTGGCTAACCGGCACAACCCACCCATTTGCCTGGAGCCCGCCCTAGGAAACACTCACAGTAATCACGTGAAGGACTTCTTGGAGATCCCAGGCACTGCAGACAGAATAAGGATCTGCCTCATATTCAGCATACAAGAAAAAGTTTCAGTGAGTGAGGGAGTTGGTAAGTCTCCCTTCATGCAGCTATCAGGGGTCTCAGGTGTTCCCTGTTTGGTGGAATTCCTCAAATTTCTTCACCTTTGCATATGAAGCACTAGCTGTTACTTGGGTTTCCAGCCCGTCCTGCATCTTACCCTGGCAGCTTGCCCTAGGAAACACTCAGGGAAGGCATGCTAAGGGCTATAAGGAGATCACAGGCACTGGTGAAAGAAGACGAAACCTCTGCACACTCAGCATTCAGGAACACGGCTGAGGTTGGGGAGTATTTGGGGAGCTGCATTCCATGCAGCTTCCTGTGGACACAGGTATTTCCTGGTAGGGGGTGGTAAGCTAATTACCTTCTCTGTCCATGATGTGGCAATCACTGTTACTTGTCTTTCCACAAAACACCACATTTCCCTTGCAGCTCTCCCTTTGAAACACTCAGGAAATGCAAGTGAATGGCTTCTAAGAGATCCCAGGAGCTACTGACAGAATACAGAACCTCCCCAAAATCAGCACTCAGGAACAAGGCTGAGTGTGTGGGGGAAGGGTGAGGTGACTTCCACACAAAAATCTAAGGTCACAGGTGTTAACTTGTAGGGGTACTCCGCTAATTACCTCCACTGTCCATGTGGAGAGACAAGCTGTTACTTGGCTTTCCAGCCCAACCCCTGATTTCCTTTGCAGCACTCCCTAGGAAACACTCAGGGAAGGCACGAGAAAGTTTTCTAGGAGAACCCAGCAGATGTTTAAAGAAGACGGAACCTCCCAACACTCAGCATTCTAGAACAAGTCTGAGTGTGTGGGTGAGGTGGGGTGCCGCCCAACATGCAGGATCCTGAGGCCACAGTGTTAAATAATAGGGAGAAATCCATTAATTACCTCCCCTGTCCATGAGGAGGCACTCGCTACTACTTGGCTCACCAGCCGAACCCCTGCATTTCCCTGCATCTCGTCCTAGGAAAAACTCAAGGTAAACATGCGAACGGCTTCTAGGATATTCAAGCCGCTGCTGATAGAAGACCTCACCTCCCCACACTCAGCAATGCAGAATAAAGCTGAGTGTGTGGGGGAGGAGGTGATCCACCCTCCAGCAGCTAACTGGAATCACATGCGTTCCCTTGTAGGAGGATCTCCGCTAGTTATCTCATTGTCCTTGGGAAGGCACTTGTTGCTAATTGGCTTTCCAGCCCATCCCCCGCCTATTCCTTGCAGCCCGTGCTAAGAAACACACAGGGCAGACACGCGAACGGTTTCTAGGGGATCTCAGGCACTGCTGACTGAAGACAGAACCTCCCAACACTCAAAATTCCAGAATAAGGCTGAGTCTTTGCAGTAGAGTGTGCTGCACTCCGTGCAGCTACCTGAAGTCACAGGTGTTTCCTGGTCTGGGGAAGTACACTAAATAACTCCCCTGTCCATGGGGACGCACTCGATGCTAATTGGCTCACCAGCCGAATCCCCGTATTTCCCTGGCAGCCAGCCCTGTAAAACAGAAAGTGAAGGCATGTGAATGGCTTCTTGGTTATCCGAGGCTCTGCTGACAAAAGAAGGAACTTTCCCACAGTCAGAATTCCGGAACACATCTGAGTGTGTGAGAGAAAGGGCGAGGCGTCCTCCAGGCAGATACCTAGGGTCACAGGTGTTCCATGGCAGGGGTTGTCGGCTAAATACATCAAATTATCATGCGGAGGCACGTGTGGCTACTTGGGTTCCAATAGATTCCCCGCATTTTCCTGGCAGTCTGCCCAACGAAACACTCAGGGAATGCACACGAATGGCTTCCAGGAGATCCCAGACACTCCTGACAGAAGACGGAACCTCCCCACTCTCAGCATTTGGGAATATTGCTGAGTGTGTGGGAGAGTGGGCAAGGTGCCATCCACGCAGCTGCCTGAGATCAGAGATGTTCCATGGTACGGGGATTCTGCTAATTTCCTCCCCAGTCCATGGGGAGATAATCGCTATAACTTGAGTTTCCAGCCCAAACACAGCCTTTCCCTTGCAGCCCGCACTACAAAACTCTGAGGGAATTCACATGAAAGACATCTAGGAGATCCTAGGTGCTGCTTACTGAAGACTGAACCTCCCCATATTCAGTGTTCGGGAACAAGTCTGAGTGTGTGGGGGAGGGTGAGAAGTGCCTCCACGAAGCAACCTGAGGTCACAGATGTTCCCTTGTAGGGGGAAGTCCACTGAATACCTCAGCAGTCCATTGGGAGACAATCGATGCTACCTGGATTTCAGGCCCAACTCCCGCCTTTCCCTGTAAGCCCGCCCCAGGAAACACTCAGGCAATGTACGTGAAGTGCTTATATCAGATCCCAGGCGTTGCTGTCAGAAGACGGAACCTCACGAATCTTAGCATTCCTGAACAATTCTGAGTGCGTATTGGAGAGGCGAGTCTCCTCCATGCAGTTACTTCGGGTCACAACTGTTCCCTGGTAGGAGGATGTCCATTAAATACCTCCTATGTGCTTGGGGAGGAACTCGGTGCCACTTGGCTTTCCAGCCCAACCACCGAATTTCCCTGTTTGCACGTCCTAGGAAACACTCAGGGAAGGTACCTGAAAGGCTTCTTGGAGATCCCAGGCATTGCAGACAGTATATGCATCTGCCCCATACTCAGGTAAAGGAAAAATTTTGAGAGTGTTGGGGAGATGGTGATCCGCCCTTCTTGCAGCGAACTGGGGTCTCATGTGTTCCCTTGTCTGTTGAACACCTCTAATTACCTTGCCTGTGCATATGAAGCCCTCACTTCTACTTGGCTTTCCATGCCAACCCGCACCTTTCCCTGGCATCTTAGCTTGGAAACACTCAGAGAAGACACGCTAAGGGCTTCATGGGGATCCCAGGCATTGGGGACATGAGACGAAACCTCCGCACACTCAGTATTCCTGAACATGGCTGAGGATGGGAAGTATGTGTGGAGTCGCACACCACGAAGCAACCTGGGGTCACTAGTGTTCACTGCTTAGGGAAATCCTCTAATTAGCTCAATTTCCATGGGATGCACTCACTGATACTTGGCTTTTGAGCTGAATACTTGCCTTCCCTGGCAGCCCGCCCTTGGATCACTATAGGAAAATACGTGAAGGGCTTCTAGGAGATCCAAGACCTTGCTGACAGAAGACGGAACCTCCCCACACTCAGCATTCTGGAACAAATCTGAGTGTGTGAAAGAGTTGCAGAGCAATCTTCCATGCAGTTATATAGGTTCAGAGGTGTTTCCTTGTACGGGTAGGTTCGCAAAATAACTCCGCCGTCAGTGGGGAGGAACTGGATGCTACTTGGATTCCCATTCCAATCCCCAACTTTCCCTGGAATCCCGCCCTAGGAAACATTCAGGGAAAGCATGCAATGGCTACTTGGGGATGGCAAGCACAGCTAAGAAAATACAGAACCTCCCCACACTCAGCATTCCAGAACATATCTGAGTGAGTTTGGGAGGTGGGGAGCCACAATTCACGCAGTTACCTGGGGTTATATGTGTTCCCTGGAAGGGGGAAGTTCGGTTATTACCTCCAATGTCCATGGGGAGGCAATAGCTGCTACTTCAATTTCCAGTCCAACCCTGGTATTACCCTGGCAGCCCGTCCTAGGAAACACTCAAAGAAGAGAGGCAAAGTGCTTCTAGGGGATCCCAGGTTCTTCTGCAAAAGACTTATCCTCCCCACACTCAGCAATCAGGAACAAGGCTGAGTGAGTTCGGGAGGTGGGAAGCCACCCTCCACACAGCAAGCATGGGTCACAGGTGTTACATGGTAGGGGGAACTCCGCTAATACCTCCACTGTCAATGAGGTGGAACACGCTGTTTCTAGGCTTTCCAGGCAAACCAATGCTTTTCCCTATCAGCCCACTCTAGGAAACACTCAGTGTTTGAATGCAAAGGGCTTCTTTGAGACCCCAGGCATTGCTGAGAAGACATGTATCCTCCCCACACTCAGCATTCAAGAACACATCTGAGTGTGTGTGATAGGTGGGGAGCTGTCTGCCTCGCAGCTATATTTGGTCACAGGTGTTCCCTAGTACTGGTAATTCCGCTAAATACCTCCCTTTTCAATGTGGACGAACAGGCAGATACTTGGAATTCCAATCCTACACCAACTATTCCCTGGCATCCCTCCCTAGGAAACTCTCAATAAATGCATGCAAGTGGCTCCTAGGAGATCCCAAGCACTGCTGACAAAAGACGGAACCTCCCAAATCTCAGTACACAGAAACATGTCTGAGTGTTGGGTGGAGGGGGCGAGGCACCTCCAGACAAATACCTGGGGTCAAAATTGTTCCCTGGTAGGAGGAAGACTTCTAAATACCTCCCATGTCCTTGGGGAAGGACTCAGTGCTCCTTGAGTTTGCAGCCAAAAGACCTAATTAGCTTGGCTGCCAGCCATATGAAACATGCAGGAAAGGCACACGTAGGGTTTCTAGGAGATCCCAGGCTTTGTTGACAGAAGACAGAACCAACACAAAATCACAATTCCGGAAGAAGGCTGAGAGTGTGGGGGATTTTGGGACCGCACTTCACACAGTTACGTGGCGTCACTGGTATTCCCAGTTGGGGATTGTCCGGTAAATACCTCATGAGTCCTTGGGAGGAACTCATGGATTGTTGGCTTTCCAGCTCAACCCCATCCTTTCCCTGGAAGTATGCACTAGGTATCACCAAGGGAAATCACACAAACGGATTCTCAGTGACTCCTGGTGCTGCAGACATAAGATGGATCCTCCCCACACTCAGAGTACCAGAACAAGACTGAGTGCATTGGGGAGGCGGGGAGCCACAATTCACACAGTTACCTGGGGTCACAGGTGTTCCCTGGTAGAGGGAATGTAGTTAATTACCTCCATTGCCATGGGCAGGCACTCGTTTCTACTTGGCACACGAGCCCAACACCCGCATTTCCCTGCAACACGCCCTAGGGAACACTCACGGTAATCACACGAAGGGCTTCTAGGATATACCAGCCTGTGCTGTTAGAAGACTTCACCTCCCCACACTCAGCAATGCGGAACAAATCTGAGTGTGAGGGGGAGGAGGCGAGCCACCCTCCAGCAGCTAAATGCCATCACAAGTGTTCCCTTGTAGGTGGAACTCCACTAATTATCTCATTGTCCATGTCTAGGCACTTTTGCTAGTCGGCTTTACAGTCCATCCCCTGTTGTTCCTTGACAGCCTGTGTAAAGAAACACACATGGCAGTCATGCAAACGGCTTCTAGGCGATCCCAGGTGCTGCTGACAGAAGAAGGATCTTCGCAACAGTCAGCATTCCAGAATATGACAGACTGTTTGCGGTAGAGATTGTGCCGTGCTCCACGCAGCTACCTGAGGTCACAGGTGTTCCCTGGTCTAGGGAACTCCACTAAACAACTTCCCTGTCCTTGGGGAGGCACTCGCTACTAATTGTCTCACCAGCCCAATCCCAGCTTTACCCTGGGAGCAAGCCCTCTGAAACACACAGGAAAGGCATGCAAAAGGGTTCTAAATTATCCCAGGGGCTGCTGACAGAAGACGGAATTTCCGCACACTCAGTATTCTGGAACACATCTGAGTGTGTGAGATAAAGGGCGAGGCGCCCAGCAGGCAGCTACCTAGGGTCACAGGTGTTCCATGGCAGGGGTTTGTCCACTAAATACCTCAAAATATCATGCAGAACTATGCACAGATTCTTGGCTTTCAAGCAAAAACCCCACAGAATACTGGCAGTCTGCCTTAAGGACCACTCAGGGAATGCACACGAAGGGCTTCCAGAGATCCCAGGTACTCCTTGCAGAAGACAGAACCTCCCCACATTCAGCACTTGGGAACATTGCTGAGTGTGTGGGAGAGTGGTCGAGGTGCCCTCCAAGAAGATAAATAAGGTCACAGATGTTCCATGGTAGGGGGATTCCGCTAATTTCCCCCCAGTCCATGGGGAGACACTCGATATTACTTGAGATTCCAGTCCAAACTCAGCCTTTCCCTTGCAGCCCGCACTAGGAAACTCTGAGGGAAGTCACGCAAAGGACATCTAGTAGATCCCAGATCCTGCTAACAGAAGACTGAACCTCGCCACACACAGTACACGGGAACATTTCTGAGTGAGTAGGGGACGGTGTGAGGTGTCTCACGAAGCTTCCTGAGGTCACAGATGTTCCCTTGTAGGGGGAGGTCCACTGAATACCACCCCGGTCCATTGAGAGACACTCGCTGCAACTTGGATTTCAAGCCCAACTCCCACCTTTCCCTGTAATCCCGCCCCAGGAAACACTCATGGAATGCACACGAAGGGCTTATATCAGATCCCAGGAGCTGCTGTCAGAAGATGGAACCTCACGAAACTTAGCATTCTTGAACAATTCTGAGTGCATATGGGATGGGCGAGGCTCCTCCACGCAGCTACATTGGGACAATTGTTCCCTAGTAGGAGGATGTTGGTTAATTATCTCCCATTTGCTTGGGGAGGAACTCGGTGCTTGCTGGCTTTCCAGCACAACAACCGAATATTCCTGTCTTCACGCCCTAGGAAACATTCAGGGAAGGCACGCAAAGGGCTACTTGGAGATCCCAACTGCTGCAGAGAGAATACTGATCTGCCCCATACTCAGCATACAGGAAGAAGTTTCAGTGTGTTGGGGAGTTGTTAAGCCGAATTTCATGCAGTTACCTGTGGTCTCAGGTGTTCCCTGGTCAGTGAAATTCCTCAAATTACCTCACAAGTTCATGTGAAGTACTCACTTTTACTTTGATTTCCAGTCCATCCCGCATCTTTCCCTGGAAGCTTTCCCTTGGAATCACTCAGGGACTACACCCCAAGGGCTTCAAGGTGATCCCAGGAACAGGTGACAGAAGAATCCTCCGCACATTCAGCATTCCGGAAAATTACTAAGTTTGGGGAGTAGGAGGGTAGCTGCACTCCATGCAGCTTCCTGGGGACACAGGAATTCCCTGGTAGGGGGAGGTCCGCTAAATACCTCCCAGTTCCATGAGGTGGCACTCCCTTCTATTTGGCTATCCAAGAAACCCCGCTTTTCCCTGGCAGCTTGCCCTTTGAAACACTAAGGAAATGCAAGTGAATGGCTCCTAGGAGATCCCAGGATCTACTGACGGAACCTCCCCACACTCAGCATTCTGGAACACATTTTTGTGCGTGAGGGAGGTGGGGAGCAGACACGCACGCAGCTACCTTGTTTCACAGGTGTTTCCTTGTACATGCATTTCCACAAAATAAATCTGCCATCAACGGGGAGGAACAGGATGCTACTTGGGATTCCAAAGAAACCCCCAGCTTTCCCTGGAAGACCGCCCAAAGAAATATACAGGGAAAGAATGCAACGTCTTTTAGGGGATACCAGGTGCTGCTTACAAGACAGAACCTCCCCACAATCAACATTCCAGAACACGTCTGAGTGTGTTTGGGAAGTGCGTAGCCACAATTCACGCAGCTACCTTGTGTTATAAGTGTTCCCTGGTAGGGGGAATTTCACTTATTACCTCCAATGTCCAAGGGTAGGCACTCGCTGCTACTTGGCTTTCCAGCCCAAACCTTGCATTTCCCTGGCAGCCTGCCCTAGGAAACACTCAAAGAATGCAGAAGAAGGGCTTCTAAGTGATCCCAGGCACATCTGGCCAAAGACATATCCTCCCCACTCTCAGCTATCTGGACAAGGCTGAGTGAGTTGGGGAGGTGAGAAGCTGCCCTCCACGCAGCTAACTTGGTCACAGGTGTTCCATGGTATGGCAAAATTCGCTAAAACCTCCCCTGTCAATGAGGAGGAACACGACTTTTCTTAGCTTTCCAGGCAAACCACCACTATTCCCTGTCAGCCCACTGTAGGAAACAGTGTATGAATGCAAAGGGCTTCTTGGAGACCCCAGGTGTTGCTGACACAAGATGGAACCTCTCCAAACTAAGCACTCTGGAACATATCTGTGTGTGTGTGACAGGTGTGGAGCTGCCGACCTTGTAGCTATAGTTGTTCACAAGTGTTCCCTAGTACTGGTAATTCCGCTAAATACCTACCTTGTCAATGTAGAGGAACAGGTGGATACTTGGATTTCCAATCCAATTCTCATTTTTCCCTGGCATCCCACCCTAGGAAACACTCAGGTAATGCATGCGAATGGCTCCTAAGTGATCCCAAGCACTGCTGACAAAAAAAGAAACCTCCCAAATCTCAGTACACTGGAACAACTCTGAGAGTGTGTGGGAGTGGGCGAGGCGCCTCCAAATTCCTGGAGTCACAATTGTTCCCTGGTAGTAGGAAGTCCTCTAAATACCTCCCCTGTCCTTGGGGAAGGACTCGGTGCTCCTTGGGTTTGCAGACCAATGACAGATTTTGCCTGTCTGCCAGCCGTAAGAAATATTCAAGGAAGGCATGCAAAAATCTTCTAGAGATTCCCAATCTCTGCTGACAGAAGAAGGAACCTCCCCACAATCACTATTCTGGAAGACAGCTGAGTGTGTGGGGGATATTGGGAGCAGACCTCCACATAGTTACATGGTGTCACAGGTTTTCCCTGATATGGGGTTTTCTGGTAAATACCTCCAGAGTACTTGGGAGGAACTCGTGGATACTTGGCTTTCCAGCTCAACCCCCTCCTTTCCTTGGAAGTCTGTGCTTGGTATTACCCAGGGAAATCATTCAAAAGGCTTCTTGGTGATCCCTGGTGCTTCAGACTTAAGATGGATCCTCCCCACACTCAGTGTACCAGAACAAGTCTGAGTGTGTTAGGGAGGTGGGGAGACACTCTTCATGCAGTTATGTGGGGTCACAGGTGTTCCCTGGTCGGGGGAATTTCGCTAATTACTTCCCATTTGTATGGGAAGCACTCACTGCTACTTGGGTTTCCAGCCCATCCCGCACCTTACCTTGGCATCTAGCACTTGGAAACACTCAGTGAAGAGACACGAGCGGCTTCAATGTTATCCCAGGCACTGGTGAAAGAAGACGAATCCTTGGCACACTCAGCATTCCACAACTTGTCTGAGTCTGTGGAAGAGGCGGCACTCCGTGCTCCATGCAGCTTTCTGGGGACACACATATTCCCTGGTAAAGGGAAGTCCGCTAAATACCTCCCTTGTCAATGGGGAGCCACTCAGTACTACTTGGATTTCAAGCTCAAGCCCCACATTTCCCAGGCATCCCGCGCTTTGAAACACTCAGGGAATGCACACGAATGGCTTCTAAGAGATCCCAAGCACTCCTGACATATGTCAGAATCTCCCCACAATCAGCATTTGGAAACATGACGGAGTGTGTGGGGGAGGATGGCGAACCGCACTCCACTCAACTACCTGGGGTCACAGGTGTTCCCTTGTAGGGGGAATGTAGGTAATTACCTCCCATGTCCATGTCGAGGCAGTGGCTTCTACATGGCTCACCAGCACAACACACGCATTTGCCTGGAGTCTGCCCTGGGAAACACTCACGCTAATCACATGAAGGGCTTCTTGGTGATCCCAGGCGCTGCAGACAGAATAAGGATCTGCCCCATATTCAGCATACAAGAAAAAGTTTCAGTGTGTGAGGGAGTTGGTGAGCCTTTATTCATGCAGCTAACAAGGGTCTCAAGTGTTCCCTTGTCGGTGGAATTCCTCAAATTTCATTGCCTGTGCATGTGAAGCACTCGCAGTTACTTGGGTTTCCAGCCCATCCCATATCTTTTCCTGGCAGCTTGCCCTAGGAAACACTCAGGGGAGACACGCTAAGTGCTATAAGGGGATGACAGGCACTGGTGAAAAAGACGAAACCTCGGCACACTCAGCATTCAGGAACACGACTGAGGTTGTGGAGTATTTGGGGAGCCGCACTCCATGCAGTTTCCTGGGGACACAGGTATTCCCTGGTAGGGGGTTATACGCTAATTACCTCCTCTGTCCATGAGGTGGCACTCGTTATTACTTGTCTTTCCACAAAACCCCACATTTCCCTGTCAGCTCTCCCTTTGAAACACTCAGGAAATACAAGTGAATGGTTTCTAAGAGATCCCAGGAACTACTGACAGAAGACAGAACCTCCCCAAAATCAGAACTCAGGAACATGCCTGAGTGTGTGGGGGAGAGGTGAGGTTCCCTCCACGCAACAAACTAAGGTCAAAGATGTTACCTTGTAGGGGTATTCCGCTAATTACCTCCACTGTCCATGCGGAGAGACAAGCTGTTACTTGGCTTTCCAGCCCAACCCTTTCATTTCCTTTGCAGCACTCGCTAGGAAACACTCAGGGAAGGCACAAGAAAATTTTCTAGGAGAACCCAGTACCTGCTTATAGAAGACAGAACCTCCCAACACACAGCATTCCAGAACAAGTCTGAGTGTGTTGGTGAGTTGGGGTGCCACGCAACATGCAGGTACCTGAAGTCACAGTTTTAATGGTTAGGGGCAAGTCCATTAATTACCTCCCCTGTCCGTGTGGAGGCACTCATTTCTACTTCACTCACTAGCCGAACACAACCATTTCCCTGCATCTTGTCCTAGGAAAAACTCACGGTAATCACACGAAGGGCTTCTTGGATATTCCAGCTGATGCTGAGAGAAGACATCACCTTCCCACACTCAGCAATGTGGAACAAAGCTGAGTGTGTTGGGGAGGAGGCAATCCACCCTCCAGCAGCTAAATGGGATCACACGTGTTCCCTTGTAGGAGGATCTCCGCCAGTTATCTCATAGTCCATGGGGAGGCACTTGCTGCTACTTGGTTTTACAACCCATCCCCAGCCATTACCTGGCAGCCCGCACTAAGAAACACACAGGGCAGACACGTGAATGGCTTCTAGGGAATCTCAGGTTCTACTGACAGAAGACGGAACCTCCCCACAGTCAGCATTTTAGAATACGACTGAGTGTCTGCAGTAGAGGACGTGCTGCACTCCATGCAGCTACCTGAGGTCACAGGTGTTCCCTGGCCTGGAGAAGTACACTAAATACATCCCCTGTCCATGGGGAGGCACTCGCTGCTAATTTGCTCACCACCCCAATCCCAGCATTCCCTGGCAGCCAGCCCTCTACAATACACATGGAAGGCACGCAAAAGGCTTCTTGGTTATCCCAGAAGATGACAGAAGACGGAACTTCCGCACAATCAGTATTCCAGAGCACATCTGAGTGTGTGAGAGAAAGGGCGAGGTGCCCTGCAGGCATATACCTAGGGTCACAGGTGTTCCATGGCAGGGGTTGTCTGCTAAATACCTCAAAATATCATGTGGAGGCATGAGCTTCTATTTGGCTTTCCAGCAGAAACCCCGCATTTTCCTGGCAGTCTGACTTAAGAAACAATCAGGGAATGCACACGAATGGCTTCCAGGAGATCCCAGGAACTCCTGACAGAAGACGGAACCTCACCACATTCAGCACTTGGGAACATTGCTGAGTGTGTGGGAGAGTGGGCGAGGTGCTATCCACGAAGTTAACTAAGGTCACAGATGATCCATGGTAGGGGGATTCCTCTTATTTCCTCCCCAGTCCATGGGGAGACACTCGTAATTACTTGAGATTCCAGTCCAAACCCAGCTTTTCCCTTGCAGCCTGCACTAGGGAAGTTTGTGGGAAGTCACACAAAAGACATCTAGTAGATCCCAGGCCCTGCTTACAGAAGACTGAACCTCCCCACTATCAGTATACAGGAACGAGACTGAGTGTGTGGGGGAGGTTGTGAGTTGCCTCCATGAAGCTACCTGAGTTGACAGATGTTCCCTTTTAGGGGGAAATACACTGAATACCTTCCCTGTCCTGTGGGAGACACTCACTGCTACTTGGATTTCAGGTCCAACTCCCACTTTTCCCTATAAGCCCACTACAGGAAACACTCAGGGAATACACGCAAATGGCTTCAAGTTCATCCCAGGAACTGGAGACAGAAGACGAAACCTCCTCAAACTCAGTATTCTGTAATATAGCTGAGGTTGGGGAGTAGGTGGGGAGCCAAGCTCCACGCAGCTTCCTGGGGACACAAGTATTCCCTGGTATGGGGAGGTCCGCTAAATTCTTCCCCTGTCCATGAGGTGGCACTCACTGCTACTTGGCTTTCCAGGAAACCACGCATTTCCCTGGCAGCTCGCCCTTTGCAACACTCAGGAAATGCCAGCGAATGGCTTCTAGGAGATCTCAGGATCTACTGTCAGAAGACGGAAGCTCCCCACACTCAGGATTCTGGAACACATTTTTGTGTGTGAGGGAGGTGTGGAGTAGACACCCACGCAGCTACATTGGTTCACGGGTGCTTCATTGTATGGGTAAGTCAGCAAAATTAATCCACTGTCAATGGGGAGGAACAGGATGCTACTTGGGTTTCAAACCAAACACCCTCCTTTCCCTGGAATCCCGCCCTATGAATCAATCAGTGAAAGAATTCAACTTCTATTAGGGGGTACCAGGCGCTGTTACAGAAGACAGAACCTCCCCACACTCAACATTCCAGAACACGTCTGAATGTGTTTGGAAATTGGGCAGCCACATTTCACGCAGCTACCTGGTGTTATAAGTGTTCCTTGGTAGGGGGAATTTCAGTTATTTCCTCCAATGTCCAAGGGTAGGCACTCGCTGCTACTTGGATTTCCAGTCCAACCCTAGCATTTCCCTGGCATCCTGCCCTAGGAAACACTCAAATAATGCAGGAGAAGGGCTTCTAGGTGATCCCAGGTGCATCTGGCCAAAGACATATACTCCCCACTCTCAGCTATCCGGAAAAGGCTGAGTGAGTTGGGGAGGTGAGAATCTGCACTCCACGCAGCCAGGTGGCTCACAAGTGTTCCATGGCAGGACGAAATCCGCTAAAACCTCCCCTGTCAATGAGGAGGAACATGCTTTTTCTTGGCTTTCCAGGCAAACCACTGCTTTTTCCTGTCAGCCCACCCTAGGAAATACTCAGTATTTGACCACAAAGAGTTTCATGGAGACCCCAGGCATTGCTGACAAGAGACGGAACCTCCACACACTGAGCATTGCAGAACACATCTGTGTGTTTGTGATAGGTGTGGAGCTGCCGACCTCGTAGCTATAGTTGTTCACAAGTGTTCCCTATTCCTGGTAATTCTGCTAAATACCTACCTTGTCAATGTAGAGGAACAGGTGGATACTTGTATTTCCTATCCAACTCCCACTTTTCCCTTTCATCCCCCCTATGAAACACTCAGGTATGAACACGAATAGCTCCTAGGAGATCCCACGCACTGGTGACAAAAAATGGAACCTCCCAAATCTCAGTACACCAGAACACGTCTGAGAATGTGTGGGAGTGGGCGAGGCGCCTCCAGACAAATACCTGGAGTCACAATTGTTCCCTGGCTTGAGGAAGTCCTCGAAATACCTCCCCTGTCCTTGGGGAAGGACTTGGTGCTCCTTGGGTTTGCAGCCCAAAGACATAATTTGCCTGTCTGCCAGCCATAAGAAATACTCAGGAAGTCTTGCAAAAATCTTCTAGATATTTCCAATTTCTGCTGACAGAAGAAGGAACCTCCCCAGAATAACTATTCTGGAACACAGCTGAGTGTGTAGGGGATATTGGGAGCAGCCCTCCACGCAGTTACATAATGTCAAAGTTATTCCCTGTTATGGGGTTGTCCGGTAATTACCTCCAGATTCCTTGGGAGGAACTCATTGATACTTGGCTTTCCAGCTCAAAACCCTCCTTTCCCTTGAAGTCTGTGCTAGGTATTACCCAGGGAAATCATGCAAAAGGCTTCTCGTTTATCCCTGGTCCTGCAGACATAAGATGAATCCTCGCCACACTCAGTTTACAGGAACAAGTCTGACTGTGTTGGGGAGGTGGGGAGACACTATTCATACAGTTACGTGGGGTCACAGGTGTCCCCTGGTAGGGAGAAGTTAGCTAATTACTGCCCATTTGCATGGGAAGCACTCACTGCTACTTGGGTTTCCAGCCCATCCCACACCTTACCTTGGCAGCTAGCACTTAGAAACACTCAGTGAAGAGACTCGAATGGCTTCAAGTTTATCCCAGGCACTGGTGAAAGAAGATGAATCCTTGGCACACTCAGCATTCTGGAACATTTCTGAGTGTGTGGAAGAGGTGGTATTCCGTGTTCCACTCAGATTCCTCGGAATAGACATATTACTTCTTAAGGGGGATTCCGCTAAATTACTCCTTTGTCAATGGGGAGCCACTCACTACTACTTAGATTTCAAGCACAACTCCTGCATTTCCCAGGCAGCCCACCCTTTGAAACACTCAGGGAATGCACACGAATGGATTATAAAAGTAACCAGGTGCTAGTGACTGATGTTGGGACCTCCCCTCACTTAGCATTCATAAACACTACTGAGTGTGTGGGTGAGGAAGCGGACTGCACTCCACTCAACTACCTGGGGTCA
Organism: Camelus ferus; assembly: GCF_009834535.1. Lineage (NCBI taxonomy): Eukaryota > Metazoa > Chordata > Mammalia > Artiodactyla > Camelidae > Camelus > Camelus ferus. The sequence continues at coordinate 25,836,892 of NC_045731.1, forward strand.
CAGGTGTTCCCTTGTAGGGGGAATGTAGTTAATTATCTCCCTTGTCCATGAGGAAGCACTCGTTTCTACTTGGCACACCAGACCAAACCACACATTTACCTGCAACGGGCCCTAGGGAACACTCACGGTAATCACGCGAAGGGCTTCTAGGATATACCAGCCTTTGCTGTTAGAAGACTTCACCTCCCCACACTCAGCAATGCGGAACAAATCTGAATGTGTGGGGGAGGAGGTGAGCCACCCTCCAGCAGCTAACTGCAATCACAGGTGTTCCCTTATTGGAAGAACTCCACAAATTATCTCAATTTCCATGGGGAGGCACTCGTGGTACTTGGCTTTCCAGCCCATCCCCCTCCTTTTATTGGATCCGCCCCTAAGAAACACACAGGGCAGGCATGCAAATGGAATCTTGGTGATCCCAATCGCTGCTGACAGAAGACGGAACCTCTTCACCCTCAATATCTGTGAACATTTTTGAGAGTGTGGGAGACTGGGCGAGGTGCCCTCCACGCAGGTAACAGAAGTAACAAATATTCCATATTTGGGGGATTATGGTAATTTCCTCCCCAGACCATTGGGAGACACTCACTATCACTTGTGTTTCTAGCCTAAACCCAGCCTTTCCCTTGCAGCCCACACTAGGACACACTGAGGGGCGTCACACAAAAGATATCTAGGAGATCCCAGGTTCTGCTTACTGAAGACTGAACCTCTCAAAATTCAGTATTCGAGAACAAGACTGAGTGTGTGGGGGAGCCCATGAGGTGCTTCCATGAAGCAACATGAGGTCACAGATGTTCCCTTGTAGAGGGAAAACCACTGAATACCTCCCCTGTCCTTTGGGAGACACTCGCTGCTACTTGGATTTCAGGCCAAACTCCCGCCTTTCTCTGTAAGCCCACCCCAGGAAACACTCAGGTAATGCACGTGAAGGGCTTATATCAGATCCCAGGCGTTGCTGTCAGAAGATGGAACCTCACGATATTTAACATTCTTGAACAAGTCTGAGTGTGTAAGGGAGGGGCTAGTCTCCTCCACGCAGCTACTTGTGGTCACAATTGTGCCCTGGTAGGAGGATCTCATCAATTACCTCCCCTTTGCTTGGGGAGGAACTCAGTGCTACTTGGTTTTCCAGCACAACCACCGAATTGCCCTGTCTGCACGCCCTAGGAAACACTCAGTGAAGGCACGCAAATGGCTTCTTAGAGGTGCCCGGTGCTGCAGACAGAAAAAGGATTGGCCCCAAACTCAGCTTACTGGAAAATGTTTGAGTGTGTATGGGAGTTGGTGAGCCACCAAAATGCAGTTACCTGGGGTCTCAGGTGTTCACTGATCAGTGGAATTCCTGTAATTACCTCACCTGTGCATGTGAAGCATGCAGTTACTAGGTTTTTCAGCCAATCCCACATCTTTCCCTGGCAGCTTGCCCTAGGAAACACTCAGGGAAGACACGATAGGGTCTAGATGGAGATCCCAGGCACTGGTGACAGAAGAGGAAACCTCCCCACATTCAGCATTCCGGGACATGGCTGAGGTTGGTGAGTAGATGGAGAGCCACAATCCACACAGCTTCCTGGGGACAAAGGTATTCCCTGGTTGTGGGAGGTCTGCTAAATACCTCCCATGTCCATGAGGTGGCACTAGCTGCTACTTGGCTTTCCAGGAAATGCCACATTTCTCTGGCAGCTCGTCCTTGGAAACACTCTTTAAATTCAAGCGAAGGGCTTCTAGGAGATCCCAGGGGCTACTGACAGAAGATGGAATCTCCCCACAATCAGCAATCTGGAACATTGCTGAGTTTGTGGGAGAGGGGCGAGGTGCCCTCCATGCAGCTACCTGAAGTCACAGATGTTCCTTGCGAGGGGGATTCCACTAATTTCCTCCTCAGTCCATGGGGAGACACTCGCTATTACTTGTGTTTTGAGCCCTAACCCAGCCTTTCCCTTGCAGCCCACAATAGGAAACACTGAGGGAAGTCACGAGAAAGACACCTAGGAGATCCCAGGCACTGCTTACCGAAGACTGAACCTCCCAAAATTCAGTATTCGGGAACACGTCTGAGTGTGTGGAGGAGTATGTTAGGTGTTTCCACGAAGCAACCTGAAGTCACAGATGTTCCCTTATAGGGGGAAATCCACTGAACACCTCCCCCGTCTGTTGGGAGACACTCCATGCTACTTGAATTTCAGGCCGAACTCCCAACTTTCCCTGTAAGCCTGCCCCAGGAAACACTCAGGGAATGCACGCAAAGGCTTATATCAGATCCAAGGAGCTCCTGTCAGAAAACGGAACCTCAAAAAACTTAATATTCCTGAACAAGTCTGAGTGCATATTGGATGGGCGAGGCTCCGCCACGCAGCTACATTGGGTCACAACTATTCCCTGGTAGGAGGATATCCGTTAATTACCTCCCCTGTGCTTGGGGAGGAACTCGGTGCTACATGGCTTTCCAGCCCAACCACAGAAATTCCCTGAATGCACGCCCAAGGAAACACTCAGGGAAGGTGCTTGAAAGGTTCTTGGAGACCCCAGCTGCTGCAGAGAGAATACGCATGTGTCCCATACTCAGCGTACTGGAAAATATTTGAGAGTGTGGGGGAGATGGAGAGCCGCCCTACTTGCAGCGAACTGGGGTCTCATGTATTCCTTTGTCTGTGGAATTCCTCTAATTACCTTGCCTGTGCATATGAAGCCCTCGCTTTTTCTTGGATTTCCACAACATACTGCATCTATCCCTGGCATCTTGCCTTGGAATAACTTAGGGAAGACACGCTAAAGGCTTCATGGGGATCCCAGGCACTGGGGACATGAGATGAAACCTTCGCACACTCAGCGTTTCTGAACACGGCTGAGGTTGGGGAGTATATGGGGAGTCACAATCCACGCAGCAACCTGGGGTCACAAGTGTTCCCTGCTTGGGGAAATCCTCTAATCACCTGTATTTGTATGGGATGCACTCACTGATACTTGGATTTTGAACACTGGTATTCCCTGGCTGCCCGCCTTAGGATCACTAAAGGAAAATATGCGAAGTGCTTCTAGGAGATCCCAGTCCTTGCTGACAGAAGAAGGAACCTCCCCACACTCAGGATGCTGGAACCAATTTGAGTGTGTGAGGGAAGTGGGGAGCAAACATCCACACACCAATATTGGTTCAGAGGTGTTTCCTTCTACGGGTAAGTCTGCAAAATAACTCCGCCATCAATGGGGAGGAACTGGATGCTACTTGGATTTCCATTACAAAACCCAACTTTCCCTGGAAGCCCGCCCAAGAAACATTCAGGGAAATCATGCAATTGCTATTAGGGAATGCCAAGCGCTGGTAAAAAAAAGACAGAACCTCTCCACAGTCAGCATTCCAGAACACATCTGAGTGAGTTTGGGAGGTGGGGAGCCACAATTCACGCAGTTACCTGGGGTTATATGTGTTCCCTGGAAGGGGGAAGTTCGGTTATTACCTCCAATGTCCATGGGGAGGAACTAGTTGCTACTTCAATTTCCAGCCCAACCCTCACATTTCCCTGGTAGCCCGCCCAAGGAAATACTCAAAAAAGGCAGGCAAATGGCTTCTAGCGGATCCCAGGCTCTTCTGGCAAAAGACTTATCCTCCCAACACTCAGCAATCAGGAACAAGGTTGAGTGGGTTCCAGAAGTGGGAAGCCACACTCCACACAGCTAGCTGGGGTCACAGGTGTTCCATTGTAGGGGGAACTCTGCTAAAATCTCCCCTTTAATGAAGAGGCACAAGCTGCTTCTTGGCGTTCTTGGTAAACCAACGCTTTTCCCTATCAGCCCATTCTAGGAAACACTCAGTGTTAGAACGCAAGGGTTTCTTCGAGACCCCAGGATTTGCTGAAAAGAGATGTATCCTCCCCACACTCAGCATTCAAGGACACACCTGAGTGTGTGTGATAGGTGGGGAGCTGCCCACCTAGCAGCTCTATTTGGTCAGAGGTGTTCCCTAGTACTGGTAATTCCGCTAAATACCTCCCTTTTCAATGTTGAGGAACAGGCAGATAGTTGGAATTCCAATCCTACACCAACTTCTTCCTGGCATCCCGCCCTAGGAAGCTCTCAAGAAATGCACACAAGTGGCTCCTAAGAGATCCCACTCACTGCTGACAAAAGACGGAACCTCCCATATCTCAGCACACAGGAACATGTCTGAGTGTGTGGTGGAGGGGGCGAGGTGCCTCCAGAAAAATACCTGGGGTCACAATAGTTCCCTGGTAGGAGGAAGTCCTCTAATTACCTCCCCTGTCCTTGGGGAAGGACTCAGTGCTCCTTGGGTTTGCAGCCCAACGAACTAAATTGCTTGGCTGAAAGCCATAAGAAACACACAGGGAAGGCAAGTGAAGGTTTTCTAGGGGATCCCAGGCTCTGCTGACAGAAGACAGAACCTCCGCACAAACACAATTCTGGAAAAGGCTGAGTGTGTGGGGGATACTGGGACCCGCTCTACATGCAGTTACGTGGCATCACAGGTGTTCCCTTTTAGGGGGTTGTCCGGTAAATACCTCAAGAGTCATTAAGACGAACTGGTGGATACTTGGATTTCCAGCTCAAACCCCTCCTTTTCCTGGAAGTTTGCACTAGGTATCACCCAGGGAAATCACGTGAATGGATTCTCAGTGATCCCTGTCACTGCAGACATAAGATGGATCCTCCCTTCACTCAGCATACCGGAACAAGTCTGAGTGTGTTGGGGAGGGGAGGAGCCACCTTTCATGCAGTTACCTGGGGTCACATGTGTTCCCTGGTCGGGGGAATTTCACTAATTACTTCCCATTTGCATGGGAAGCACTCTCTTCTACTTGGGTTTCCAGCCCATCCAGCACCTTACCCTGGCAGCTAGAACTAGGAAACACTCAGGGAAGACACACGAATGGCTTCAAGGATATCCCAGGCAGTGGTGAAAGAAGACGAATCCTCGGCACACTCAGCATTCCACAACATGTCTGAGTGTGTGGAAGATGTAGCATTCCCCGCTCCACACTGCTTCCTGGGGACACATGTATTCCCTGGTAAAAGGAAGTCCGCTAATTACCTCCCATGTCAATGGGGAGCCACTCAGTACTACATGGATTTCAAGCTCAACGCCCGCTTTTCCCAGGCAGCCCGCCCTTTGAAACACTCAACCAATGCACATGAAGTGCTTCTAATAAAACCCAGGTGCTCGTGAGTGATGTCACAATCTCCCCACTCTCAGTATTCGTTTACAAGACTGATTGTGTGGGTGGGGAAGCGAACTGCACTCCACTCAACTACCTGGAGTCACAGGTGTTCCCTGGTAGGGGGAATGTAGCTAATATCCTCCCTTGTCCATGGGGAGGCACTCTTTTCTACTTGGCACACCAGCCCAACACCTGCATTTCCCTGCAACCCGCCCTAGGGAACACTCACGGTAATCACGTGAAGGGATTCTAGGATATAACAGCTGCTGCCGTTAGAAGACTTCAACTCCCCACACTCAGCAATGCAGAACAAATCTGAGTGTGTGGGGGAGGAGGTGAGCCAACTTGCAGCAGCTAAATGCGATCACAGGTGTTCCCTTATAGGAGGAACTCCACTAATTATCACATTGTCCATGGGGAGGCACTCACGGTACTTGGTTTCTGGCCCATCCCCAGCATTTTTTTGCAGCCCGTGATAAGAAACAAACAGGGCAGTCCCGTGAATGGAATCTAGATAATCCCAGGTGCCACTGACTGAAGACGGAACCTCCCCACAATCAGAATTCTGGAATACGACTGAGTGTTTTCAGTAGAGGGTGTACCACACTCCACGCAGCTACCTGAGGTCACAGGTGTTCCCTGGTTTGGGGAATTCCACTAAATTACTCCCTGCCCATGGGGAGGCACATGCTGCTAATTGGCCCACCAGAAAAACGCTGTCTTTCCCTGGCAGCCAGCCTTCTGGATAACAGAGGGAAGGCACTTGAAGGACTTCTTGTTTATCCCAGGTGCTGCTGACAGAAGAAAGATCCTCCCCACACTCAGAATTCCAGAACACATCTCAGTGTGTGAGAGAAAGGCGATGCACCATTCAGGCATATACCTAGGGTCACAGGTGTTCCATGGCAGGGGTAGTCAGCTAAATACCTCAAATTATCATGTGGAGGCACATGCTACTACTTGGGTTTCCAGCAAAAACCCTGCATTTTCCTGACAGTCTGCCCTAAGAAACACTCAGGGAATGCACATGAAAGGCTTCCAGGAGATCCCAGTCACTACTGACAGAAGACAGAAGAATCTGGGAACATTGCTGAGTGTGTGGGAGAGTGGGCGAGGGGCCTTCCATGCACATAACACTGGTCACAGATGTTCCATTTTTGGGGGAATCTGCTAATTTCCTCGCCAGTCCATGGGGAGACACTCGCTATTACTTGAGTTTCCAGCCAAAACCCAGCCATTCCCTTGCAGGCCGCACTAGGAAACTCTGAGGGAAGTCACGCAAAAACATCTAGGAGATCTCAGGCACTGCTTACCGAAGACTGAACCTCCCCAAATTCAGTATTCAGGAACAAGTCTGAGTGTGTGGGGGAGCGTGTGAGGTTACTCCACGAAGAAACCTGAGGTCACAGATGTTCCCTAGTAGGGGAACGCCAATGAACACCTCCCCTGTCCATTGGGAGACACTCGCTGCTACTTGGATTTCAGGCCGAACTCCCACCTTTCCTGTAAGCCGGCTCCAGGAAACACTCAGGGAATTCACACGAAGGGCTTATATCAGATCCAAAGAGCTGCTGTCAGAATACGGAGCATCACGAACATTAGCATTCCTGAACAAGTATGAGTGCGTAACGGAGGGGCTAGTATCCTCCACCCACCTACTTGGGGTCACAATTGTTCCCTGGTAGGAGGATCTCCTTTATTACGTCCCTTTTGCTTGGGGAGGAACTCGGTGCTACTTGGCTTTACAGCACAACCACCGAATTTCCCTGTCTGCACGCCCGAGGAAACACTCAGTAAAGGCACGCAAAGGGTTTCTTAGAGATCCCAGGCACTGCAGGCAGAATACGGATCTGCCCCATACTCAGCGTACAGGAAAATGTTTGAGTGTGTATGGGAGCTGGTGAGCAGCCATTCATGCAGTTACCTGGGGTCTCATGTGTTCCCTGGTCGGTGGAATTCCTCTAATTACCTCACCAGTGCATGTGAAGTACACAGTTACTTTGAATTCCAGCACAACCCACATTGTTCCCTGGCAGCTTGCCCTAGGAAACACTCAGGGAACACAAGATAGGGGCTAGGAGGAAATCCCAGGCACTAGTGACAGAAGACGAAACCTCCACCCACTCAGCATTCAGGAACATGGCTGAGGTTGGGGAGTAGGTGGAGAGCCATAATTCACGCAGTTTCATGGGGACACAGGTATTCCCTGGAAGTGGGACTTCCGCTAATTACCTCCCATGTCCATGAGGTCGCACTCGCTGTTACTTGGCTTTCCATGAAACCCCGCATTTCCCTGGCAGCTCGCCCTTTGAAACACTCAGGAAATGCAAGCAAAGGGCCTCTAGGAGGTCCCAGGAGCTACTGACAGAAGACGGAATCTCCCCACAATCAGCAATCCGGAACATGTCTTAGTGTGTGGGGAAGGGAGCGAGGTGCCCTCCACGCAGCAAACGTAGGTCACAGGTGTTCCTGGTAGGGGTATTCCACTAATAACCTCACCTATCCATGTGGAGAGACAAGCTGTTACTTGGCTTTCCAGCACAGCCCCTGCCTTTCCTTTGCAGCACGCCCTGGGAAACACTCAGGGAAGGCACAAGAATGTTTACTAGGAGAACCCAGGAGCTGCTTAAAGAAGACGGGTCTTCCCCACAAACAGCATTCCAGAACACATCTGAGTGTGTGGGTGTGGTGGGGTGCCGCCCACCATGCAGGTACCTGAGGTCACAGTGTTAACTATTAGGGGGATTTCCATTAATTACCTCCCTTGTCCATGGGGAGGCACTCGCTTCTACTTGGATTTCTATTTTAATACCCCGACTTCCCTGGCAGCACGCCGTAGGAAACTCTCTGTGTGGGCACGCGAAGTGACTCAAGGAGATCCCAGTGCCTGCTGAGAGAAGACGGAACCTCCCCACAGTAGCATTCCGGAACACGTTTAAGTGTGTGGGGGAGGTGGTGTACTGACATCCACACAGAAACCTGGGTTCACAAGTGTTCACTGCTTGGGAGAAATCCTCTAATTACCTCTCTTTGCATGGGATGCACTCACTGATAAATGGCTTTCGAGCCCAACCATTGCCTTTCCTGTCAACCCTCCCAAGGAATCGCCCAAAGAATATATGCAAAGTGTTTCTAGGGGATCCCAGGACTTGCTGACAGAAGACGGAACCTCCCCACAATCAGCATTCCAGAATATGACTGAGTGATTTTGGTAGAGGCCGTGCCGCACTCCACGCACCTGCCTGAGTTCACAGGTGTTCCCTGGTCTGGAGAAGTCCACTAAATAGATCCCCAGTCCATGTGAAGGTACTCGATGCTAATAGGCTCACCAGCAAAATCCCCGGCTTTCCCTGGCAGCCAGCACTCTGAAACACACAGGAAAGGCACACAAAGGCTTCTGGGTTATCCCAAGTGCTGCTGACACAAGACGGAACTTCCCCATACTTAGAATTACGGACCAAATCTGAATGTGTGAGGGGAAGGTCAAGGCGAATTTCAGGCACATACCTAGGGTCACAGGTGTTCAATGGCAGGGGTTTGTCCGCTAAATAATTGAAATTATCAAAAGGAGGCACGCACTGCTACTTGGTTTCCAGCACAAACCCAGCATTTTCCTGGCAGTCTGCCCTAAGAAACACTCAGGGAATGCACACGAATGGCTTCCAGGAGATCCAAGGCACTCCAGACAGAAGACGGAATCACCCAATACTCAACATTTGGGAACATTGCTGAGTGTGTGGGAGAGTGGGGGAGGTGCACTTCACGCAGCTAACTGAGGTCACAGATGTTCCATGCTTGAGGTATTCTGCTAATTTCCTCCACAGTTCATGGGGAGACATTCACTATTTCTTGAGTTTTGAGCCCTAACACAGCCTTTCCCTTGCAGCCAGCACTAACAATCTCTGAGGGAAGTCACAGGAAACACATCTAGGAGATCCCAGGTGCTGCTTAAGGAAGACTGAACCTCCTCACACTCAGTATTCAGGAACAAGTCTGAGTGTGTGGGAGAGGGTGTGAGGTGCCTCCACGAAGCAACCTGAGGTCACAGATGTTCCCTTGTAGGGGGAAGTCCACTGAATACCTCCCTTGTCCATTGGGAGGCATTCACTACTACTTTGATTTCAGGCCCAACTCCCGCCTTTCCCTTTAAGCCCGCCCCAGGAAACACTCAGGGAATGCACGCGAAGGGCTGATAGCAGATACCAGGCGCAGATGTCAGAAGACGGAACCTCACAAAACTTAGCATTCCTGAACAATTCTGAGAGACTACGGGATAGGTGAGTCCCCTCCATGCAGCTTCTTGAGGTCAAAGCTGTTCACTGGTAGGAGGATTTCCATTAATTATCTCCCATATGCTTGTGGAGGAAATCGAATCTACTTTGCTTTCCAGCCCAACCACCGAATTCCCTGTCTGCATGCCCTAGGAAACACTCAGGGAAGGCACTTGAAAGGCTTCTTGGAGATCCCAGGTGTTGCAGACAGAATATGCATCTGCCCCATACTCAGCATACAGGAAAAAGTTTGAGAGTGTGGGGGAGATGGTGAGCCGCCCTTCTTACAGTGAACTGGGGTCTCATGTGTTCCCTTGTCTTTGGAATTCCTCTAATTACCTTGCCTATGCATATGAAACCCTCGCTTTTATTTGGGTTTCCATCCCATCCCGCAACTTTCCCTGACATCATGACTTGGAAACACTCAGGGAAGACACGCTAAGGGCTCCATGGGTATCCCAGGCACTGGGGACATGAAACAAAACTTCCGCACAGTCAGCATTCCTCAACACCACTGAGGTTGGGGAGTATGTGGGGAGTCGCACTTCACGCAGCAACCTGGGGTCACAAGTGTTCCCTGCTTGGGGAAACACTTTAATTACCTATAATTGCATGGGATGCACACGCTGATACTTGGCTTTTGAGCCCAACTCTTGCCTTCCCTTGCAGCCCACCCTAGCATCACTAAAGTAAATTACATGAAGGGCTTCTAGGAGATCCCAGGCCTTGTTGATGGAAGACGGAACCTCCCCACACTCAGCATTCTGGAACACATGTCTGTGTGTGACGGATTTGGGGAGCAAATTTCCACGCAGCTATCTTGGTTCAGAGGTGTTTCCTTGTACGGGTAATTCCGCAAAATAACTCCACAATCAATGGGGAGAAACTGGATGCTACTTGGATTTCCATTCCAAACCCCACCTTACCCTGGAAGTTCGCCCAATGAAATATTCAGGGAAAGCATGCAATGGCTATTAGGGGATGACAAGCGCTGCTAATAAAAGACAGAACCTCCCCACACTCAGCATTCCAGAACACATATGAGTGAGTTTGGGAGGTGGGGAGCCACAATTCACACAGCTACTTGGGGTTATAAATGTTCCCTGGTAAGGGGAATTTCGGTTATAATCTCCAATGTCCATGAGGAGGCACTAGCTGCTACCTCAGTTTCCAGCCCAAACTTCGCAATTCCCTGGCTGCCCGCCATAGGAAACATTCAAACAAGAGAGGCAAAAGGCTTCTAGGGGATCCCAGGTGCTTCTGGCAAAAGACTTATGCTCCCCACACTCAGCAATCAGGAACAAGGCTGAGTGAGTTCGGGAGGAGGGAAGCCACACTCCACACATCTATCTAGAGTCATAGGTGTTCCATGGTAGTGGGAAATCTGCTAATTCTTCCCCTGTCAATGAGGAAAAGCACGCTGCTTGTTGGCTTTCCAGGCAAAGTAACACTTCTCCCTATCAGCCCACTCTAGGAAACACTCAGTGTTTGAACGCAGAGGGCATCTTCGAGACGCCAGTCGTTGCTAAAAACACATGCATCCTCCCCACACTCAGCATTCAAGAACACATCTGAGTGTGTGTGATAGGTGGGGAGCTGCCCAACATGCAGCTCTATTTGGTCAGAGTTGTTCCCTAGTACTGTTAATTCCACTTAATAACTCCCTTTTCAATATTGAGGAACAGGCGGAGAGTTGGAATTCCAATCCTACACCAAATTTTCCCTGGCATCCTGCCCTAGGGACCTCTCAAGAAATGCACGTGAGTGGCTCCTAGGAGATCCCATGTGCTGCTGACAAAATACGGAACCTCCCAAATCTCAGCTCACATGAACATATCTGAGTGTGCGGGGAAGGGGGCGAGGCGCCTCCAGACAAATACCTGGGGTCACAAAATTTCTCTGGTTGGAGGAAGTCCTCCAATTTCCACCCCTGTCCTTGGGGAAGGACTCAGTGATCCTTGGGTTTCCAGCCCAACGACCAAATTTGCTTGGCTGCCAGCCATAAGAAACATGCAGGGAAGTCACGTGAAGGGCTTCTAGGGGATCCCAGGCTCTGCTGACAGAAGACGGAACCTAAACACAATCACAATTCTGGAACAAGACTGAGTGTGTGGGGGATATTGAGACCCACACTACACGCAGTTAAATGGCATCACAGGTGTTCCCTGTTAGAGGGTTTTCCAGTAAACACCTTAAGAGTCCATGGGAGGAACTCTTGGATACTTGGCTTTCCAGCTAATCCCCCTCCTTTCCCTTGAAATATGTGCTAGGTATCACTCAGAGAAATCATGTGAACGGATTCTAGGTGATCACTGGCGCTGCAGACATAAGATGGATCCTCCCCACACTCAGCGTACCAGAACAAGTCTGAGTGTCTTGGGGAGGTGGGGAGCCATCTTTCATGCAGTTACCTGGGGTCACAGGTGTTCCCTGGTTGGGGGAATTTCGCTAATTACTTCCCATTTGCATGGGAATCACTCACTGCTACTTGGGTTTCAGCCCATCCAGCACCTTACCCTGGCAGCTAGCACTAGGAAACACTCAGGGAAGACACGCGAATGGCTTCAAGGATATCCCAGGCAGTGGTGAAAGAAAACGAATCCTCGGCACACTCAGCATTCTGCAACATGGCTGAGTGTGTGTAAGAGGTGACATTCCACGCTCCATGCAGCTTCCTGGGAACACATGTATTCCCTGGTAAAGGAAAACCCGCTAAGTACATCCCTTGTCAATGGGGAGCAACTCACTACTACTTTGATTTCAAGATCAAAGCCCGCTTTTTCCCGGAACCACTCCCTTTGAAACACTCAGGGAAAGCACACAAAGGGCTTCTAATAGATCCCAGGTGCTCGTTACTGATGTCAGAAACTCCCCAAACTCAGCATTCATAAACACGACTGAGTGTGTGGGTGAGGAAGCGAACCGCACTCCACTCATCTATCTGGGGTCACAGGTGTTCCTTGGTAGGGGGACTGTAGTTAACTACTTCCCTTGTCCAGGTGGAGGCACTAGTTTCTACTTGGCACACCAGACCAACCCCCACATTAACCTGCAACCCACCCTATGGAACACTCACGGTAATCATGCGAAGGGCTTCTAGGAAATACCAGGCTCTGCTGTTAGAAGACTTCAACTCCCCACACTCAGCAATGCAGAACAAATCTGAGTGTGTAGGGGAGGAGGCAAGCCACCATACAGCAGCTAACTGCTATCACAAGTGTTCCCTTATAGAAAGAACTCCACTGATTATCTCATTGTCCATGGGGAGGCACTCATGGTATTTGGATTTCCAGCCCATCCGCCTCATTTTTTTTGCAGCCTGTGCTAAGAAACACACAAGGCAGGCAAACGAACAGAATCTAGGTGTTCCCAGGTGCTGCTGACTGAAGATGGAACCACCCCCGACTCAGTATTCCAGAATACGCCTGAGTGTTTTCGGTAGAGGGCGTGCCATGCTCCACTCAGCTACCTGAGGTCACAGTTGTTCCCTGGTCTGGGAATTCCACTAAATTACTCCCTGTCCTTGGGGAGCCACTTGCTGCTAATTGGACCACCATCCAAAACCCCGTCTTTCCTGAAAGCCAGCCTTCAGAAACACACAGGGAAGGCACGCAATGGCTTCTTGATTATCCCAGGCTCTGCTGACAGAAGACGTAACTTCCCCATACTCAGATTTCCGGACCAAATCTGAGTGTGTGAGGGAAAGGTCAAGGCACAATTCAGGCACATACCTAGGGTCACAGGTGTTCCATGGCAGGGGTTTGTCCGCTAAATACCTGAAATTATCAAAAGGAGGCATACGCTGCTACTTGGCTTTCCAGCACAAACCCCGCATTTTCCTGGCAGTCTTCCCAAAGAAACACTCAGGGAATGCACACTAATGGCTTCCAGGAGATCCCAGGCACTCCTGACAGAAGATGGAACATCCCCACACTCAGCATTTGTGAACATTGCTGAGTATGTGGAAGAGTGGGCGAGGTGCACTCCACACAGCTAACATATGTAACAAATTTTCCATGGTCGGGGGATTCTGCTAATTTCCTTCCCAGTCCATGGGGAGGCACTCGCTATTACTTGAGTTTCCAGCCCAAATCCAGCCTTTCCCTTGCAGCCCGCACTAGGAAACTCTGAGGGAATTCATGGAAAAGTCATCTATGAGATCCCAGGCTCTGCTTACAGATATCTGGACCTCCCCACACTCAGTATACGGGAACACGTCTGAGTGTGTGGGGGTGCATGTGAGGTTCCTCCATGAAGCAAATTGAGGACACAGATGTTCCCTTGTATGCCAAAGTACACTGAATAACTTTCCTGTCCGTTGGGACACACTCAAAGCTACTTGGATTTCAGGTCAAATTCCCACCTTTCCCTGTAAGCCCACCCAATTAAACACTAAGGGAATGCTCTCAAAATGCTTATATGAGATCCCAGGAGCTATCAGAAGACGGAACCTCATGAAACTTAGCATTCCTGAACAAGTCTGAGTGCGTATTGGAAGAGCTAGTCTCCTCCACACAGCTACTTGGGGTCACAATTGTTCCCTGGTAAGAGGATCTCTTTAATTACCTCCCCTTTTCTTGGGGAGGCACTTGGTTCTACTTGGCTTTCCAGCACAACCACCAAATTTCCCTGTCTGCACGCCCGAGGAAACACTCAGTGAAGGAACACGAAAGGCTTCTTAGAGAACCCAGGTCCTGGTGAGGGAAGTCGGAACCTCCCCAGCCTAGAGTTCTGGAACACATTTGAGTGTGTTGGGGAGGTGGTGTACCGACCTCCACGCAGCAACCTGGGGTCACAAGTGTTCCCTGCTTTGGGGAAATCCTCTAATTACCTCTCTTTGCATGGGATGCACTCGCTGATACTTGGCTTTTGAGCCCAACCCTTGACTTTCCTGTCAGCCCTCCCTTGGAATCACTCAAGGAAAATACACAAAGGGCTTCTATGAGATCCCAGGCCTTGCTGACAGAAGATGGAACCTCCCCACACACAGTATTCTGGAACACATCTGAGTGTGTGAGGGAGGTGGGAAGCTGACATCCACGCAGCTACATTGGTTCAAAGGTGTTTCCTTGTATGGGTAATTCCGCAAAACATCACTGCCATCAATGGTGAGGAACAGTATGCTACTTGGATTTCCATCACAACCCCCACCTTCCCCTGGAATCCCGCCCTAGGAAACATTCTGGGCGAGTAGGCAATGGCTATTAGGGGATGTCAGTCACTGCTTACAAAAGACACAACCTCCCCACACTCATCATTCCAGAACACGACTGAGTGTGTTTCGGATTTGGTGATCAAAAATTCATTCAGCTACCTGGGGTTATATGTGTTCCTTTATACGGGGAAGTTCGCTTATTACCTCCCGTCTCTATGGGGAGGCTATCGCTGCTACTTGGTTTTCCAACCCAACCATCGCATTTCCCTGGCAGCCTACCCAAGGATCACTCAAAGAAGGCAGGCGAAGGGCTTCTGGGGGATCCCAGGCACTTCCAGCTAAAGACATATCATCCCCACTCTCAGCAATCCAGAACAAACCTGAGTGAGTTGGTGAGTTGGGAAGACACCCTCAATGCAGCTAGCTGGGTCACATGTGTTCCATGCTAGGGGGAACTCCGCTAATATACCCCCTGTCAATGAGGAGGAACACTCTGCTACTTGGATTTCCAGGCAAACCAAAGCTATTCTCTGTCAGCCCACCCTAGGAAACACTCACTGTTTTAAATTCAAAGGGCTTCTTGGATACCCCAGGCGTTGCTGACAACAGATGAAACCTCCCAACTCTCATCATTCAGGAACAAATCTGAGTGTGTGTGATATGAGGGTAGCGGCCAACCTGGCAGCAATATTTGGTCACAGGTGTTCCCAGTACTGGTAATTCCGTGAAATACCTCCCTTGTGAATGATGAGTAACAGGCGGATACTTGGATTTCCAATCCAACCCCCAATTTTCCCTGGCATCCCGCCCTAGGAAACACTCAGGGAATGCACGTGAATGGCTCCTAGGAGATCCCACGTGCTGCTGACAAATGACACAACCTCTGAAATCTCAGCACAGTGGAACAATTCTGTGTGTGCAGGGCAGGGTATGAGGCACCTCAAAGAAATACCTGGGGTCACAATTTTTCCCTGTAAGGAAGAAGTCCTCTAATTACCTCCCCTGCCCTTGGGGAAGGACTCAGTGCTCCTTGGGTTTGCAGCCTTTCCACCTAATTTCCCTGGGTGCCAGCCATAAGAAACACTCAGTAAATGCACGCAAAGGGCTTCTAGGTGATCCAAGCCACTGCTGACAGAAGACAGATCCTCCCCACAATCACAATTCCGGAACACGTCTGAGTTTGTGGTGTATATTGGGACCCTCACTTCAAGCAGTTACGTGGCGTCACAGGTCTTCACTGTTAGGGGATTTTCTGGTAAATACCTCCAGAGTCCTTTGGAGGATCTCGTGGATACTTGGCTTTCCAACTCAACCCCCTCTTTCCCTGGAAGTCTGCGTTAGGTATCACCCACGAAAATCACGCAAATGGCTTCACAGAGATCCCTGGTGCTGCAGACATAAGATGGATCCTCCCCACACTCAGCGTACCAGAACAATTCTGAGTGTGTTGGGGAGGAGGGAGCCACCCTTCATGCAGTTACCTGGGGTCACAGGTGTTCCCTGGTCTGTGGAAATTCTCTAATTACTTCCCATTTTCATTGGAAGCACTCACTGCTACTTGGGTTTCCAGCCCATCCCGCACCTTACCCTGGCAGCTAGCACTAGGAAACCATAAGGGAGAACTCACAAATGGCTTCAAGAATATCCCAGGCACTGGTGAAAGAAGACGAATCCTCGGCACACTCAGCATTCTGGAACACGTCTGAGTCTGTGGAAGAGGTGGCATTCCACGCTCCACACATCTTCCTGGGGAAACACGTATTTCCTGGTAAGGGGAAGTCTGCTAAATACCTCCTTTGTCAATGGGGAGCCAATCATTGCTACTTGGATTTCAAGCGCATCCCCAGAATTTCCCAGGCAGCCCACCCTTTGAAACACTTAGGGAATTCACATGAAGGGCTTCTAAGAGATCCCAGGCGCTCCTGACTGATATCGGAAACTCTCCACACTCAGAATTCGGAAACACGCCTAAGTGTGTGGGGGAGGTGGCAAAACGCACTCCACTCAACTACCTGGGGTCACAGGTGTTCCCTGGTAGGGGGAATGTAGGTAAATATCTCCCCTGTCCATGGGGAGGCACTCGCTTCTACTTGGCTCACCAGCCCAGCCTATGCATTTCCCTGGAGCCAGCCCTAGGAAACTATCATTTCAATCACGCTATGGTTTTCTAGGATATTCCAGATGCTGCTGATTGAAGACGTCACCTCCCAACACTCAGCAATTCGGAACAAATCTGAGTGTGTGGGGGAGGGGGCAAGCCACCCTCCAGCAGATAACTGCGATCACACGTGTTCCATTGTAGGAGGAACTCCGCTAATTATCTCATTTTCCATGGGGAGGCACACTGGGTACTTGGCTTTCCAGCCCATCCTCAGCATTTTACTTGCAGCCTGCACTAAGAAACAGACAGGGCAGGCACGTGAATGGATTCTACGTGATTCCAGGTGCAGCAGATTGAAGATGGAACCTCCCCACACTCAGCATTCTGGAATAAGGCTGAGTGTTTGCGGAAGAGGGCGTGCCATGCTCGATGCAGCTACCTGAGTTCAAAGGTGTTCCCTGGTCTGGGGAATTCCTCTAAATTACTCCCTGTCTATGGGGAGGCACTTGCTGCTAATTAGCTTACCAGCACAATCCCCGTTTTCCCTGTCAGACAGCCTTCTGAAACACACAGGGTAGGCACATGATAGTCTTCTTTGTAATCCCAGGTGCTGCTGATGGAAGACTGAACTTCCTCACACTCAGAATTCCGGAACAAATCTGAGTGTGTGAGAGAAAGGGAGAGGCGTCCTCCAGACAAATACCTAGGGTCACAGGTGTTCCAAGGAAGGGGGTTGTCCTCTAAATATATCAAAATATCATGAGGAGTCAAGCACTTCTACTTCGCTTTCCAGCACAAACCATGCATTTTCCTGGCAGTCTGCCCTAAGAAACACTCAGGGAATGCACACGAAGGGATTCCAGGAGATCCCAGTCACTCCTGACAGAAGATGGAACCTCCCTAAACTCAGCATCTGGGAACATTGATGAGTGTGTGGGAGAGTGGGTGAGGTGCCATTCACGCAGATAACAGAGATCACAGTTGTTCCATGGTAGGGGTATTCCGCTAATTTCCTCCCAATTCCATGGGTAGACACTCGCTATTACTTGAGTTTCCAGCCCAAACCCAGCCTTTGCCTTGCAGCCCGCACTAGGAAACTCTAAGGGAAGTCACGCTAAAGACATCTAGGAGATCCCAGGCGCTGCTTACAGAAGACTGAACCTCCCCACTATCAGTATACAGGAACGAGACTGAGTGTGTGGGGGAGGTTGTGAGTTGCCTCCATGAAGCTACCTGAGTTGACAGATGTTCCCTTTTAGGGGGAAATACACTGAATACCTTCCCTGTCCTGTGGGAGACACTCACTGCTACTTGGATTTCAGGTCCAACTCCCACTTTTCCCTATAAGCCCACTACAGGAAACACTCAGGGAATGCACACAAAGGGCTTATATTAGATCCCAGGTGCTGCTGTCAGAAGATGGAACCTCACGAACCTTAGAATTCCTGAACTAGTCTGAGTGCATAAGGGAGGGTCTAGTCTCCTCCAAGCACTTATTTGGGGTCACAATTGTGCCCTGGAAGAAGAATCTCGTTAATTAATTCCCCTGTGTTTAGGGAGGTACTCGATGCTACTTGGCTTTCCAGAAAAACCACCAAATTTCCCTGTCTGCAAGGCCTACGAAACACTCAGGGAAGGCACCTGACTTGCTTCTTGGTGATCCCAGGTCCTGCAGACAGAATCAGCATCTGCCCCATACTCAGCATACAGGAAATATTTTGAGAGTGTGTGGGAAATCGTGAGCCTCCCTTCTTGCACCGAACTGGGGTCTCATGTATTCCTTTCTCTATGGAATTCCTCTAATTACCTTGCCTGTGCATATGAAGCCCTCACTTTTATTTATCTTTCCAGCCCATCCCACAACTTTCCCTGGCATCTTGACTTGGAAACACTCAGGGAAGACACGCTAAGTGCTTCATGGGGATCCCAGGCACTGGGGACATGAGACGAAACCTCTGCACACTCAGCATTTCTGAACATGGCTGAGGTTGGGGAGTATGTGGGGAGTCACACTCCACGCAGCAAACTGGGATCACAAGTGTTCCCTGCTTGGGGAAATCTTCTAATTACCTCTATTTGCATGGGATGCACAAGCTGATACTTGGCTTTCGAGCCCAGCCCTTGCCTTCACTGGAAGCCCACCCTAGGATCACTAAAGGAAAATACGCAAAGGGCTTCTAGGAGATCCCAGACTTTGCTGACAGAAGACGGAACCTCCCCAAACTCAGCATTCTGGAACACTTCTGATTGTGTGAGGGAGGTGGAGAGCAAATATCCACGCAGCTATCTTGCTTCAGAGGTGTTTCCTTATATGGGTAAGTCCGCAAAATAACTCCACTGTCAATGGGGAGGAACTGGATGCTACTTGGATTTCCATACCAGCCCCCACCTTTCCCTGGAAGCTTGCCCTAGGAAACATTCAGGGAAAGAATGCAATGGCTCTTAGGGGATTCCAAGCGCTGTTAGAAGAGACAGAACCTCCCTACATTCAGCATTCCAGAACATAACTGAGTGAGTTTGGGTGGTGGGGAGCCAAATTTCCCACAGCGAGTTGGGGTTATAAGTGTTCCCTGTAAGGGGGAAGTTTGGTTATTACCTCCAATGTCCATGGGGAGGTACTAGATGCTACTTCAATTTCCAGCCCAACCCTCGCATTTCCCTGTCAGCCCACCATATGAAAAACACAAAGAATGCAGGCAAAGGTTTTCTAGGGGTTCCCAAGTGCTTCTGGCATAAGACTTATCCTCCCCACACTCAGCAATCAGGAACAGGGCTGAGTGAGTTCGGGAGGTGGGAAGCCACACTCCACACAGCTAGCTGGGGTCACAGATATTCCATGGTAGGGGGAACTCCACTAATACCTCCCCCTTAAATGAGGAGGCACAAGATGCTTCTTTGCTGTCCTGGAAAACCAACGCTTTTCCCTATGAGTCCACTCTAGGAAACACTCAATGTTTGAACTCAAAGGGCTTCTTTGAGTCCCAAGGCTTTGCTGAAAAGAGATTTATCCTCCCCACACTCAGCATTCAAGAACACATCTGAGTCTGTGCGATAGGTGGGGAGCTGCCCACCTGAAAGCTGTATTTGTTCAGAGGTGTTCCCTAGTACTAGTAATTCTGCTAAGTACCTCCCTTTTCAATGTTGAGGAACAGGCTGACACTTGGAATTCCAATCCTACCGCAACTTTTCCCAGGCATCCCGCCTTATGAAACTCTCAAGAAATGCACGCGAGTGGCTCCTAGGAAATCCCATGCCCTGCTGACAAAAGACGGAACTTCCCAAATCTCAGCACACAGGAACATGTCTGAGTGTGTGGGGGAGGGGGTGAGGCGCCTCCAGACATATACTTGTGGTCACAATATTTCCCTGGTAGGAGGAATGCCACTAAACACCTCCCTTCGCCTTGGGGATGGACTCGGTGCTCCTTCGGTTTGCAGACCAACAAACTAATTTGCTTGGCTGCCAGCCATGAAAACACGAAGGGAAGGCATGCGAAGGGTTTCTACGGGATCCCAAGCTCTGCTGACAGAAGACGGAACCTCCGCACAATCACAATTCCGGAAAAGTCTGAGTGTGTGGGGGATATTGGGACCTGCCCTACATGCAATTATGTGACATCACAGGAGTTTCCTGCTAGGGGGTTGTCTGGTAAATACCTCAAGAGTCCTTGGGAGGAACTCGTGGATACTTGGCTTTCCAGCTCAACACCCTCTTTCCCTGGAAATCTACACTAGGTATCACCCAGAGAAATCATGGGAACAGATTCTCGGTGATCCCTGGCACTGCAGACTTAAGATGGATCCTCCCCACACTCAGTGTACCAGAGCAAGTCTGAGTGTGTTGGGGAGGTGGGGAGCCACCCTTCATGCAGTTACCTGTGGTCACAGGGGTTCCCTGGTCGGGGGAAGTTAGCTAATTACTTCACATTTGCATGGGAAGCACTCACTGCTACTTGGGTTTCCAGCCCATCCAGCACCTTACCCTGGCAGCTAGCACTAGGAAACACTCAGGGGAGACACGTGAAAGGCTTCAAGGACATCTCAGTCACTGGTAAAAGAAGATGATTCCTTGGCACACTCAGCATTCCACAACTTGTCTGAGTCTGTGGAAGAGGTGGCACTCCGTGCTCCATGCAGCTTTCTGGGGACACACATATTCCCTGGTAAAGGGAAGTCCGCTAAATACCTCCCTTGTCAATGGGGAGCCACTCAGTACTACTTGGATTTCAAGCACAACGCCTGCTTTTCTCAGGCAGCCCGCCATTTGAAACACTCAGGGAATGCACATGAAGGGCTTCTAATAGAACCCAGGTGCTCGTGAATGATGTTGGAAACTCCCAACACTCAGCATTCGTAAACACGTCTGAGTGTGTGTGTGAGGAAGCGAACCTCACTCTACTCAAATACCTGGTGTCACAGGTGTTCTCTGGTGGGGGAATGTAGTTAATTACCTCTCTTGTCCATGAGAAGGCACTCGTTTCTACTTGGTGCACCAGCCCAACCCCCGCATTTCCCTGCAACCCGCCCTTGGGAACACTCACGGTAATCACGTGAAATAATTCTAGGTTATACCAGCCACTACTGTTAGAAGACTTCAACTCCCATACTCAGCAATGTGGAACAAATCTGTGTGTGTGTGGATGTCGAGCCACCCTGCAGCAGGTAACTGCAATCAGAGGTGTTCCCTTGTAGGAAGAACTCCGCTAATTATCTCAATGACCATTGGGAGGCACTCGCGGTACTTGTTTTTCCAGCCCATCCCCCTCAACTTTTTTGGAGCCCGCACTAAGTAACACACAGGGCAGGCACGTGAACATAATCTAGGTGATCCCAGGCGCTGCTCACTGAAGTCGGAACCTCCCAACTCTCAGCATTCTGGGATAAGACTGTTTTCAATAGAGGGCGTGCCACGCTCCACGCAGCTACCTGAGGTCAGAGGTGTTCCTTGGTCTGGGGAATTCCACTAAATTACTCCATGTCCATGGGGAGGCCCTTGCTGCTAATTGGCCCACCAGCCCAAACCCTGTTTTTCCCTTGCAGCCAGCCTTGTGTATCACACAGGAAATGCACGCAAAATGCTTCTCAGTAATCCCAGGAGCTGCTGACAGAAGACAGAACTTCCCCACACTCAGAATTCCAGAACACATCTGAGTGTGTGAGAGAAAGGTCGAGGCGCTGTCCAGGCAGTTACCTAGGGTCACAGGTGTTGCATGGCAGGGGATTATACGCTAAATTCTTCAAATAATAATGTGGAGGCACGCACTACTACTTGGGTTTCCAGCACAAACCTCACATTTTCCTGGCAGTCTGCCCTAAGGAACACTCAGGGAATTCACACGATTGGCTTCCAGGAGATCCCAGGCACTCCTGACAGAAGACGGAACCTCCTTACACTCAGCTTCTGGGAACACTGCTGAGTGTGTGAGAGAGTGGGCGAGGTGCCCTCCACGCACCTAACAGAGGTCACAGATGTTCCATGGTCAGGGGATTCCGCTAACTTCCTCTCCAGAACATGGGGAGACACTCGTTATTACTTGAGTTTCCAGCCCAAACCCAGCCTTTCCCTTGCAGCCTGCACTAGGACACAATGAGGGGAGTCACGTGAAAGACATCTAGGAGATCCCAGGCGCTGCTTAAAGAAGACTGAACCTACCCACTCTCACTATACAGGAACACGTCTGAGTGTGTTGGGGAGAATGTGAGGTTACTGCACGAAGCAACCTGAAGTCACAGATGTTCCCTTGTAGAAGGAAGAACACTGAATAACTTCCCTGTCCATTGGGAGACACTCACTGCTACTTGGATTTCAGTCCCAACACCCGCCTTTCCCTGTAAGCCCTCCTCAGTAAACACTGAGGGAATGCATGTGAAGAGCTTATATCAGATCCCAGGAGCTGCTGTCAGAAGACAGAACCTCACGAAACTTAGCATTCCTGAACAACTGTGAGCACATAAGGTTGGGGCTAGTCTCCTCCATGCAGCTACTTGGGGTCACAATTGTTCCCTGGTAGGAGGATATCGTTAAATACCTCCATTTGCTTGGGGAGGAACACGGTGCTACTTGGCTTTCCAGCACAACCACAGAATTTCCCTGTCTTCAAGCCCAAAGAAACAATCAGTGAAGGCACGCAAAGGGCTTCTTAGAGATCCCAGGTGCTGCAGACTGAATACGGATCTGCCCCATACTCAGTGTACAGGAAAATATTTGAGTGTGTATGGGTGTTGGTGAGCCACCCTTCATGCAGTTACCTGGGGTCTCAGGTGTTCCCTGGTCGGTGGAATTCCTGTAATTACCTCACCTGTGCATGTGAAGCACATGGTTACTTGGCTTTCCATCCCATCCCACATCTTTCCCCAGCAGCTTGCCCTAGGTAACACTCAGGGAAGACACGATAGGGGCTAGAAGGTGATCCCAGTCACAGGTGACAGAAGACGAAACTTCCCCACACACAGCATTCCAGAACCCATCTGAGAGTGTGGGTGAGATAGGGTGCCGCCCACCATGCAGGTACCTGAGGTCACAATGTTAACTGTTAGGGGGAAGTCTGTTAATTACCTCCCCTGTCCATGGGGAGGCACTCACATCTATTTTGATTTCTAGTCCAAACCCCGACTTCCCTGGCAGCCCGCCCTAGGAAACTGTAAGGGAGGGCATGCAAAGTGCCTCTAGGAGATCCCAGGCCCTGCTGAAAGAAGACAGAACCTCCCCACTGTAGCATTCTGGAACACGTTTGAGTGTGTGGGGGATTTTGTGTATTGCCCTCCATGTAGCAACCTGGGGTCACAAGTTTTCCCTGTTTGACTGAAGTCCTCTAATTACATCACTTTGCATGTGATGAACTCGCTGATACATGGCTTTCGAGCCCAAACCTTGCCTTTCCTGGCAGCCCTCCCTAGGAATCACTCAAGGAAAATACGCTAAATGCTTCTAAGTGATCCCAGGCCTTGCTGACAGAAGACGGATCTTCCCCACACTCAGCACTCCAGAATATGACTGTTTTCAGTAGAGGGCTTGCCACGTTCCACGCAGCTGCCTGAGGTCACAGGTGTTCCCTGGTCTGGGGAAGTCCACTAAATATATCCCCTGTCCATGGGGAGGCACTTGCTGCTAATTGGCTCACCAGACCAATCCCCGGATTTCCCTGGTGGCCAGCCCTCCAAAAGACACAGGGAAGGCATGCAAAGGCTTCTTGGTTATCCCAGGCTCTGCTGACAGAAGACAGAATTTCCCCCAACTCAAAATTCGGGACCAAATCTGAATGTGTGAGGGAAAGGGCAAGGGGCACTTCAGGCAGATACTAAGAGTCACAGGTGTTCCATGGCAGGGATTTGTCCGCTAAATAACTGAAATTATCAAAAGGAGGCACGTGCAGCAACTAGGCTTTCTGGCACAAACCCCGCATTTTCCTGGCAGTGTGCCCTAACAAACACACAGAGAATGCACACGAAGAATTTCTAGGAGAACCTAGGCACTCCTGACAGAAGACAGAACCTACCCACACTCAGCATTTTGGAATATTGCTGGGTGTGTGGGAGAGTGGGCGAGGTGCCCTCTACGCAGCTACCTGAGGTCAAAGATGTTCCATGGTCGGGGGATTCCGCTAATTTCCTCCCCAGTACTTAGAGAGACACTCGCTTTTACTTGAGTTTTGAGCCCTAACCCAGCCTTTCCTTTGCAGACCGCACTAGGAAACTCTGAGGGAAGTCACACTAAAGACATCTAGGAGAACCTAGGTGCTGCTTTCCGAAGACTGAACCTCCCCACACTCAGTATTCGGGAACACATCTGAGTGTGTGGGGGAGGGTGTGAGGTGACACCATGAAGAAACCTGAGGTCACAGATGTTCCCTTGTTGGGGCAATTCCACTGAAAACCTCCCCTGGCCATTGGGAGAAATTCGCTGCTACTTGGATTTCAGGCCTAACTCCCGCCTTTCCCTGTAAGCCTGCCCCAGGAAACATTAAGGGAATGCACGTGAAGGGCTTATATCAGATCACAGGCTTTGCTGTCAGAGGACTGAACCTCACGAAACTTAGCATTCCTGGACCAGTCTGAGTGTGTATTGGAGGAGCTAGTCTCCTCCACACAGCTAATTGGGGTCACAGCTGTTCGCTGATAAGCGGATATCCAATAAATACCTCCCATTTGTTTGGGGAGGAACTGGGTTCTACTTGGCTTTCCAGCCCAACCACCAAATTTCCCTGTCTGCAAGCCCCAGGAAACACTCAGGGAATGCACGTGAAATTCTTCCTGGAGATCCCAGTTACTGCAGAAAGAATACGCATCTGCCCCATACTCAGCGTACAGGAAAAAGTTTGAGAGTGTGGGGGATATGGTAAGCCGCCCTTCTTGCAGCGAACTGGGGTCTCATGTGTTCCCTTGTCTGTGGAATTCCTCTACTAACCTTGCCTGTGCATATGAAGCCCTCAATTTTACTTGGTTTTCCAGCCCATCCTGCATCTTTCCCTGGCATCTTGCCTTGGAAACACTCAGGGAAGACACACTAAGGGCTTCATGGGGATCCCATGCACTGGGGACATGAGACGAAACCTCTGCACACTCAGTATTCCTGAACATGGCTGAGGTTGGGGAGTATGTGGGGAGTCGCACTCCACGCAGCAACCTGGGGTCACAAGTGTTCCCTGCTTGGGGAAATCTTCAAATTACCTCTATTTGCATGGGATGCACTCACTGATACTTGGCTTTCGAGCACAACTCTTGCCTTCCCTGGCAGCCTGCCCTAGGATCACTAAAGGAAAATATGCGAAAGTCTTCTAGGAGATCGCAGTCCTTGCTGACAGAATACGGAACTTCCCCAAACTCAGCATTCTGGAACATATGTGAGTGTGTGGAAGAGGTGGCATTCCGGTCTCCAAGCAGCTTCCTGTGGACACACGTATTTCCTGGTAAGGGAAGTCCGCTAAATACCTTCGTTGTCAGTGGGGAGCCACTCACTACTACTTGGATTTCAAGCTCAACGCCCGCTTTTCATAGGCAGCCCGCCCTTTTAAACACTCAGGGAATGCACACGAAGGGCTTCTAATAGAACCCAGGTGCTCGTGACTGATGTCGGAAACTCCCCACACTTAGAATTCGTAAACACAAATGAGTGTGTGGGTGAGGAAGCGAGCCACACTCCCTTCATCTACCTGGGGTCACAGGTGATCCCTGGTAGGGGGAATGTAGTTAAATACCTCCCTTGTCCATGGGGAGGCACTCGTTTCTACTTGGCACACCAGCCCAACCCTCACATTTCCCTGCAACCCGCCCTAGGGAACACTCACATTAATCACGCGAAGGGCTTCTAGGATATAACAGCCGCTGCTGTCAGAAGACTTCAACTCCCAACACTCAGCAATGCGGAACAGATCTTAGTGTGTCGGGGAGGAGGCGAGCCACCGTCCAGCAGCTAACTGCAATCACATGTGTTCCCTTGTAGGAGGAACTCCTCTAATTATCTCATTTTCAATGGGGAGGCACACTGGGTACTTGGATTTCCAGCTTAATCCCTCTTTTTTTTTTGCAGCCCTCGCTAAGAAACACACAGGACAGGCAGGCGAATGGAATGTAGGTGATCCCAGGAGGTGCTGACTGAAGACTGAACCTCCCCACACTCAGCATGCTGGAATATGACTGAGTGTTTTCCATAGAGGGCGTGCCACATTCCACGCAGCTACTTGAGGTCACATGTGTTCCCTGTTCTGGGGAATTCCACTACATTTCTCCCTGTCCATGGGGAGGCACTTGCTGCTAGTTGGACAATGAGCACAATCCCCATTTTTCCCTGGCAGCCAGCCTTCTGAAACACACAGGGAAGGCATGCAAAAGGCTTCTTGGTAATCCCAGGTGCTGCTGACAGAAGACGGAACTTCCCCACAATCAGAATTCTGGAACACATGCGAGTGTGTGAGAGAAAAGGCGAGGCGCCCTCTCGGCAGAAACCTAGGGCAACAGGTGTTCCATGGCAGGGGGTTGTCAACTAAATACCTCAAATTATTATGTGGAGACACATGCTATTACTTTGGTTTCCAGAACAAACCCTCATTTACCTGGCAGTCTGCCCTAAGAAACAATCAGGGAATTCACATGAAGGGCTTCCAAGAAATCCCAGGCACTCCTGACAGAAGACAGAACATCCACACACTCAGCATTTGGGAACTTTGCTGAGTGTGTGGGACAGTTGGTGAGGTGCCCTCCGCAGTTAACAGAGGTCACAGATATTCCATGGTCAGGGGATTCTGCTAATTACCTCCCCAGACCATGGGGAGACACTCAATATTACATGATTTTCCAGCCCAAACCCAGCCTTTCCCTTGCAGTCCGCAATAGGAACCTCTGAGGGGAGTCACGCAAAAGACATGTAGGAGTTCCCAGGCGCTGCTTACAGAAGACTGATCCTCCCACACTCAGTATACTGGAACATGTCTGAGTGTGGGGGGGAGCGTGTGAGGTTTCTCCACGAAGCAACCTGAAGTCACAGATGTTCCCTTTTAGGGGGAATTACACTGAATAATATCCCTGTCCATTGGGAGACACTCACTGCTACTTGGATTTCAGGTCTAACTCCCGCCTTTACCTGTAAGCCCACCCGAGTAAACACTGAGGGAATGCACGTGAAGGTCTTATATCAGATCCCAGGAGCTGCTGTCAGAAGACGGAACCTCACAAAACTTAGCATTCCTGAACAAGTGTGCGTGTGTAAGGGAGGGTCTAGTTTCCTCCATGCAGCTTCTTGGGGTCACAATTATTCCCTGGTAGGAGGATATCGTTAAATACCTCCATTTGCTTGGGGAAGAACTCGGTGCTACTTGGCTTTCCAGCACAACTACAAAATTTCCCTGTCTGCACGCCCAAGGAAACACTCAGTGAAGGCATGCAAATGGATTCTTAGTGTTCCCAGTTGCTGCAGACTGAATGCGGATCTGCCCCATACTCAGTGTACAGGAAAATATTTGAGTGTGTATGGGTGTTGGTGAGCCACCCTTCATGCAGTTACCTGGGGTCTCAGGTGTTCCCTGGTCGGTGGAATTCCTCTAATTACCTCACCAGTGCATGTGAAACACACATTTACTTGGTTTTCCAGGCCATCCCACATCTTTCCCTGGCAGCTTGCCCTAAGATACACTCAGGGAAGACACAATAGTGTCTAGAAGGAAATCCAAGGCACTGGTGACAGAAGACGAAACCTCCGCACACTCAGCATTCTGGAACATGGCTGAGGTTGGGGAGCATTTGGAGAGCCGCAATCCACACATCTTCTTGGGGACACAGGTATTCTCTGGTTGTGGGAGTTCCGCTAATTACCTCCCATGTCCATGAGGTGGCACTCGCTGTTACTTGGCTTTCCAGGAAACCCCACATTTCTCTGGCAGCTTGCCCTTTGAAACACTCAGGAAATGCAAACAAAGGGCTTCTATGAGATCCCAGGAGCTACTGACAGAAGACGGAATCTCCCCACAATCAGCAATCTGGAACATGGCTGAGTGTGTGGGGGAGGGGCGAGGTGCCCTCCACGCAGCAAACATATGTCACAGGTGTTCCCTGGTAGGGGTATTCCACTTATAACCTCACCTATCCATGTGGAGAGGCAAGCTGTTACTTGGCTTTCCAGCACAGCCCCTGCCTTTCCTTTGCAGCACGCCCTATGAAACACTCAGAGAAGGCAGGAGAAAGTTTTTTAGGAGAACCCAGGAGCTGCTTATAGATGACGGGACTTCCCCACACAGAGCATTCCAGAACACTTCTGAGTGTTTGGGGAGTGTGTGAGGTGCCTCAACGAAGCAACCTGAGGTCAGAGATGTTTCCTTTTATGGGGAACTCCACTGAAAAACTCCCCTGTCCATTGGGAGACCCTCTCTGTTACTTAGATTTCAGGCCCAACTCTTGCCTTTCCCTGTAAGCCCGCCCCAGGAAACACTCAGGGAATTCATGTGAAGGGCTTAAATCAGATCACAGGCGTTGCTGTCAGAAGACTGAACCTCAAGAAACTCAGAATTCCTGAACCAGTCTGAGTGCATATTGGAGTGGCAAGGAACCTCCACGCAGCAACCTGGTGTCACAAGTGTTCCCTGCTTTTGGAAATCCTCTAATTATCTATATTTGCATGGGATGCACTCGCTGATAATTGGCTTTTTATCCCAATGCTTGCCTTCCCTGGCAGCCCACCCTAGCATCACTAAAGGAAAATATGTGAAGGGCTTTAGGAGATCCCATTCCTTGCTGACAGAAGATGGAACCTCCCCACACTCAGCATTCTGGAACACGTCTGATTATGTGATGGATGTGGGGAGCAAACCTCCACGCAGTTATCTTGGTTCAGAAGTGTTTCCTTGTACAGGTAATTCCGCAAAATAACTCTGCCATCAATGGGGAAGAACTGGATGCTACTTGGATTTCCATTCCAACACCCACCTTTCCCTGGAAGCCAGTACTAGGAAACATTCAGGGAAAGCATGCAATGGCTATTAGGGGATGAGAAGAGCTGCTAATAAAAGACAGAACCTCCCCAAACTCACCATTCCAGAACACATCTGAGTGAGTTTGGGAGCCACAATTCACACAGCTAACTGGGGTTGTAAGTTTTCCCTGGTAGGTGGAATTTCGGTTAATACCTCCAATGTTCATGGGGAGGCACTAGCTGCTACTTCAATTTCCAGCCCAACCCTCGCATTTCCCTTCAGCCCGCCCTAGGAAACACTCAGAGAAGGCAGGCAAAGGCTTCTAGGGGATCCCAGGCACTTCTGGCAAAAGACATATCCTCCCAACACTCAGCAATCAGGAACAAGCCTGAGTGAGTTCGGGAGGTGGGAAGCCACCCTCCACACAGATATCTGGTTTCACAGGTGTTCCATAGTAGGTGGAACTCTGCTAATACCTCCCCTGTCAATGAGGAAGAACAAGCTGCTTCTTGGATTTCCAGGCAAACCAAAGCTTTTCCCTGTCAGCCCACTCTAGGAATCACTCTGTGTTTGAACACAAAGGGCTTCTTCGAGACTCCAGGTGTTGCTGAAAAGACATGTATCTTCCCCACACTCAGCATTCAAGAACACATCTGAGTGGGTGTGATATTTGGGGATCTGCCCACCTCACAGTTCTATTTGGTCAGATGTGTTCCCTAGTACTGGTAATTCCGCTAAATACCTCCCTTTTCAATGTTGAGGAATAGGCGGATATTTCGAATTCCAATCATACCCCAACTTTTCACTGGCATCCTGCCCTAGGAAACTCTCAAGGAATGCACTCGAGAGGCTCCTTGGAGATCCCAAGTGCTGCTGATAAAACACGGAACCTGCCAAATCTCAGAACACAGGAACATGTCTGAGTGTGTGGGGGATATTGGGACCCACACTACATGCAGTTACGTGGCATCACAGGTGTTCTCTGTTACGGGGTTGTCCAGTAAATACCTCAAGAGTCCTTGGGAGTAATTCGAGGATACTTGGCTTTCCAGCTCAACCCCCTCCTTTTCCTGGAAGTTTGCACTAGGTATCACCCAGGGAAATCACGTGAATGGATTCTCGGTGATCCCTGTCACTGCAGACATAAGATGGATCCTCCCTTCACTCAGCATACCGGAACAAGTCTGAGTGTGTTGGGGAGGGGAGGAGCTACCCTTCAAGCAGTTACCTGGGGTCACAGGTGTTCCCTGGTCGGGGGAAGTTCGCTAATTACTTCCCATTTGCATGGGAATCACTCACTGCTACTTGGGTTTCCAGCCCATCCAGCACCTTACCATGGCAGCTAGCACTAGGAAACACTCAGGGAAGACACGTGAACGTCTTCAAGTGTATCTCAGTCACTGGTGAAAGAAGATGAATCCTCGTTACAATCATCATTCCACAACATGTCTGAGTGTGTGGAAGAGGTGGCATTCCGGTCTCCAGGCCGCTTCCTGTGAAAACACGTATTTCCTGGTAAAGTGAAGTCTGCTAAATACCTCCCTTGTCAATGGGGAGTCACTCACTACTACTTGGATTTCAAGCTCAACGCCCGCATTTCCCAGGCAGTCTGCCCTTTGAAACACTCAGGGAATGCACACAAAAGGCTTCTAATATATCCCAAGCTCTGGTGACTGATGTCAGAAACTCCACCAACTCAGCTTTCGAAACACGTCTCTGTGAGTGGGTGAGGAATCGAACCACACTCCACTCAACTTCATGGAGTCACAGGTGTTCCCTTGTGGGGAAGTGTAGTTAATTACCTCCCTTGTCCATGAGGAGGCACTAGTTTCAAATTGGGACACCAGCCGAACCCCCGTATTTCCCTGCAACCCGCCCTAGGGAACAGTAACGGTAATCACGTGAAGGGCTTCTAGGATATACCAGCCACTGCTGTTAGAAGACTTCAACTCCCCACACTCAGCCATGTGGAACAAATCTGAGTGTGTGTGGGAGGTGAGCCATCCATCCAGCAGCTAAATTCCATCACATGTGTTCTCTTTTAGGAGGAACTCCACTAATAATCTCATTGTCCATGGGGAGGCACTAGCGGTACTTGGCTTTCCAGCCTATCCCCCTCCTTTTGTTTTCATCACGCTCTAAGAAACACACAGGGAAAGGACATGAACAGAATCTAGGTGATCCCAGGCCCTGCTGACTGAAGACGGAACCTCCAGACACTCAGAATTCTGGAATACGATTTAGTGTTTTCGGTAGAGGTTGTGCCATGATTCACGCAGCTACCTGAGGTCGCAGGTTTTCCCTGGTCTGAGGAATTCCACTAAATTACTCCCAATCCATGGGTAGGCAGTTGCTGCTACTTGGCCCACCAGCAAAAACTCCAGCTTTCCCTGGCAGCCAGCCATCTGAAACACACAGGGAAGGATGCCAAAGGCTTCTTGGTAATCTTAGGCACTGCTGACAGAACAGAACCTCCCCACACTCAGAATTCTGGAACACATCTTAGTGTGTGAGAGAAAGGGCGAGGAGCCCCCCAGGCAGATAACTAGGGTCACAGGTGTTCCATGGAAGGGGGTTGTCTGCTAAATACCTCATTATCATGAGGAGGCAAGTGCTACTACTTGGGTTTCCAGCACAAACCCCGCATTTTCCTGGCAGCCTGCCCTAAGAAACACTCAGGGAATGCACATAAAGTGTTTCCAGGAGATCCCAGGCACTCCTGACAGAAGACGGAACCTCCCTACACTCAGCATCTGGTAACATTTCTGATTATGTGGGAGATTGGGCAAAGTGCCCTTCACGCAGCTAACAGAGGTCACAAATGTTACATAGTCGGGGGACACCACTAATTTCCTCCCCAGACCATGGGGAGACACTCGCTGTTACTTCAGTTTCCAGGCCAAACCCAGCCTTTCCCTTGCAGCCCGCACTAGGAACCTCGGAGGGAATTTACATGAAAGACACCTAGGAGATCCCAGGCGCTGCTTACAAAAGACTGAACCTCCCTACCCTCATCTGATCTAAGAGATAAGTGTGTGTGAAAGCCGTCCTTCATATAGCTTGTTGGGAACAAAAAGTTTGTTTCCAATTGCAAACAACACTCTATAAATATATATGGAGTGGTTCTAGATCCAACTCAGATTTACAGTGAAACTGCAGGAACTTCTTACTGACACTAGAAAAAAGGGTAATACTTTCTCTTGCAAACCGTTCCCTTTGTGCTAAATGAATGAATGTCCCTCTAAATGCTCCTCAGTTCTGAGGGATATGTGTGTGTGAAAGCCACACTTCACCCAGCTTTTTGGGAACATAAAGATTCTTTTCAGTTGCAAACTAGATTCCATATACATATATGGGGAGGCATTTGCTACAAGTCGGTTTTTCAGTGAATACTGCAGGAAATTCAAACCAGCACTAGGAAACAGACTGAGAAACCATAGTAAAAGTTTCTACTGCAAACTGTTCCATATGTGGTAGATGAATGAACGTCCCTCAACATGCTAATTTCTGATATATAAGTGTGTGTGAAAGCCGTAATTCACCTAGCTTGATGGGTACAAAAAGTTTCTTTTCACTTCCACACTACACTCCATATATATATATGGGGAAGCACTATCACCAACTCTGTTTTCCAGTGAATACTGCAGGAAATTCAAACAGGCACTAGGAAATAGAGTGAGAAACCAGAGTAAAACTTTCTACTGATTCCTATAATCTTAGTGCTACATGAATGAAAGTCTCACCACATCCTTAATTCTGAGAGATAACTGTGTGTGAAAGCCGTCCATCACCTAGCTTGTAGGCAACACAAAATTTCTTTTCAGTTGCAAACAAGACTCCATATATATATATATGAATAGTACTAGCTCCAACTCGGTATTCCAGGGAAAACTGCAGGAACTTGAACCCAGCACTAAGAAACAGACTGAGAAACCAGAGTAAAATAATCTACTGCAACACGTTCCATTTGTGGTAGATGAACGAAAGTCTCTCAACATGCTCAGTACTGAGATACAAATATGTTTGAAAGCCGAACTTCACCTAACTTGATGGGAACACAAAGTTTCTTTTCACTTGCAAGCTACACTCTGTATATATATATATATATGAGGAAGCACTCGTTTGTACTCATTTATCCATGGAAAACTGCAGGAACTACAAACTAGCAATTGGAAACAAACTGAGAAACCAGAGTAAAGTTACTCCTGCAACATTTTCTTTTAGTGATAGATGAACGAACGTCTCTCCACACGTTCAAATCTGAGAGAAAACTGTTTGTGAAAGCCTTCCTTCACTCAGCTTGTTGGGAAAACAAAGATTTTTTTAGTTGAAAACTACACTGCATACATTTATAAGGGGAGGATCTAGCTCCAACTGAGGTTTAGAGTGAAAATTGCAGGAACATCATACCGAAACTAGGAAACAGAGTCCGAAATCAGAGTAAAAGTTTCTACTGTAAACCGTTAACTTTGTGCTAGGTGAATGAATACCTCTCCAAATGCTCCTCAGTACTGAGAGATAAGTGTGTGTGAAAGCTGCCATTCACCCAGCTTGTTGGGAACACAAAGTTTATTTTCAGTTTCAAACTACACTCCATGTGTATATATGGGGCACTACTACCTCCAATACCGTTTTCCAGTGAAAACTGCAGGAATTTCAAACCGGCACTAGGAAACAGACTGTGAAGTCAGAGTAAAAGTTTCCCTGCAACCCGTTCCCTTTGTGCTAAATGAAACAAAGTCTCTCCACATGATCTATTCTGAGAGATAAGTGTGTGTGAAAGCCGTCCTTCACCTAGCTTTTTGGGAACACAAAGTATCTATTCAGTTGCATTCTACAATCCATACATAAATATTGGGAGATTTTAGCACCAACTGAGATTTACAGTGAAAACTGCAGGGACTTCATACTGAAAGTAGGAAACAGAGTGAATAACCAGAGTAAAAGTTTCTCCTACAAAACGTTCACTTTGCGCTAGAAGAACAAATGTCTCTCCACATGCTTCTCATTTCTGAGGGTTAAGTGTGTGTAAAAGCCACCCTTAAACCAGCTTGTTGGGAACACAGTTTCTTTTCATTTGCAAACAACAATCCATGCATACATATGGGGAGGTACTATCTCCAACACGGTTTTCCAGTGAAAACTGCAGGACCTTGAAACCAAAAATAGGAAAAGGACTGAGAAACCAAAGTAAAAGTTTCTCCAGCAACCCGTTCCATTATTGGTACATGAAAGAAAGTCTATCCATTTGCTCAGTTCCTAGAGAAAAGTGTTTGTGAAAGCCGTCATTCACCTACCTTGAAGGGAACACAAAGTTTATTTTCAGTTGCAAACTACACTAATACATATGTTGGGGACATACTAGCTCCAACTCGGTTTTCCTGTGAAAACTGTAGAAACTTGAAACCAGCATTATGAAATGTACTGAGAAACCAGTGTAAAAGTTTCTTCTGCAAAATCTTTCCTTTGTGCTTGATGAACTTACATCTCTACACATGCTATGTTCTGAGAGATGTGTGTGTGTGAAAGCCATTCTTCACCTAGCATGTTTGGACAACGAAGTTTCTTTTCACTTGAAAACTACACTCCATATATATGTATGGGGAAGTACTGGCTCCAACTTGGTTTTCCAGGGAAAACTGCAGGATGTTCAAACCAGCACTAGGAATCAGACTGAGAAACCAGAGTAAAAGTTTCCCCTGGAAACTGTTCTCTTTGAGCTAGATGAACAAAAGTTCCTTCAGATGATCAGTTCTGAGAGATATCTATGTGTGAAAGCCATACTTCACCTAGCTTGTAGGGAACCCAAAGATACTTTTCACTAGTTTAACTCACTCCATACATATATATGGTTAAGTTCTAGCTCCAACTCAGATTTACAGTAAAAACTGCAGGAAAATCATGCCAACACTAGGAAACAGAGTGGGAAAACAAAGTAAAATTTTCTCATGCGAACCGTTCCCTTTCGCCTACATGAACGAATGCATCCCCACATGCTCGTCAATTCTGACAGATAAATGCATGTGAAAGCCGCACATAGCCAAGCTTGTTGGGAACACAAAGTTCCTCTTCTGTTGCAAATTACATTCCATATATATATATGGGGAGGTACAAGCTCCAAATCGGTTTTACCATGAAAACTGCAGTAACTTCAAACAAGCACTAGGAAACGGAATGAGAAACCAGAGAAAAAGTTTCTCCTGCAACCTGTTCCATTTGTGGTAGATGAAAGAACGTCTCTCTACATACACAGATCTGAGAGATAAGTGTGTGTGAATACCGACCTTCAACTATTTGTTTGGAACACAACTTTTCTTATCACTTGCAAAAAACACTCCATATATATATATGAGGAATTACTAGCTACAACACGATTTTCCAGTGAATACTGCAGGAACTTCAAGCCAGCATTAGGAAATGTACTGAGAAACCAGTGTAAGAGTTTCTCCTGCAAACAGTTCCATTTGTGCTTGATGAAATTACGTCTCTCCAGATGCTAAGTTCTGAGAGATATGTGTGTGTGAAAGCCGTCCTTCACCTAGCATGTTTGGATCACAAAGTTTCTTATAACTTGAAAACAACACCCCATATATTTGTATGGGGAACTAGTGTCTCCAAATCGGTTTTCCAGTGATAATTGCAGGAATTTCAAACCGGCACTAGGAAACAGACTGGGAAACCAGAGTAAAAGTTTCTCCTGCAACCCATTCACTTTTTGCTAGATGAAAAAAGTCTCTCCACATGATCTGTTCTGAGAGAAGTGTGTGTGAAAGCAGTCCTTCACCGTGCTTGTTGGGAACACATAGTATCTATCCAGTGGCAATCTACACTCCAAATATAATTATTGGGAAATTTTAGAACCAACTGAGATTTACAGAGAAAACTGCAGGGAATTCATACAGACACTAGGAAACAGAGAGAATAACCAGAGTAAATGTTTCTCCTGCAAAGTGTTCATTTTACACTAGATGAACGAATGCCTCTCCACCTGCTCCTCAGTTCTGAAAGTTAAGTGTGTGTGAAAGACGCCCTTAACCGAGCTTCTTGGGAACACAAATTTTCTTTTCATTTGCAAACTACAACCCATGCATATATACGGGGTGGTACTAGCTCCAAAATGGTTTTCCAGTGAAAACTGAAGGAACATGAAACCAGCACAAGGAAAAGGACTGAGAAACCAGAGTAAAAGTTTCTCCTGAAACCCGTTCCATTATTGGTACGTGAAAGAAAGTCTTTCCACATGTTCAGTTCCTAGAGATAAGTGTGTGTGAAAGCCATCATTCAACTACCTTGAAGGGAATACAAAGTTTATTTTCAGTTGCAAACTACACTCCATACATATATAGGGGACCTACTAGCTCCACCTCAGATTTCCAGTGAAGCAGCAGGAACTTAAAACCGGCATTAGGAAATGTACTGAGAAACCAGTGTAAAAGTTTCCCCTGCAAACATTTTCCATTGTGCTCGATGAAATTACGTCTCTCCAGATGCTAAGTTCTGAGAGATATGTGTGTGTGAATGCCGTCCTTCACCTAGCATGTTTGGAACACAAAGTTTCTTTTCACTTGAAAACTACACCCCATATATATGTATCAGGAAGTACTGGCTCCAACTCGGTTTTCCAGTGAAAACTGCAAGCATTTCAAACCGGCACTAGGAATCAGACTGAGAAACCAGAGATAAGTTTCCCCTGCAACCTGTTCTCTTTCAGCTAGATCAATGAAAGTCTGTCCACATGCTCAAATCTGAGAGATAAGTGTGTGTGAAAGCCGTCCTTAAGCTAGCTGGTTTAGAACACAAAGTTTTTTTCAGTTGAAAACTACACTTCTTACATATATATGGGGAGGTTCTACTTCCAACCCAGGATTACAGTGAAAACTGCAGGAACATCCTACTGACACTAGGAATCAGATTCAGACACCAGAGATAAATTTACTCATGCCAACGGTTCCCTTGCAGCTAGATGAATGAATGCCCTCCACATGCTTCTCAAATCTGAGAAATTAGTGTGTGTGAAAGCCATCCTTCACCCAGCTTGTTGGGAACAGATATTTTCTTTTCAGTTGCAAATTACACTCCATACATATATATGGGGAGGTACCAGCTCCAAATCGTATTTCCAGTGATAACTGCAGGAACTTCAAACGGGCACTAGGAAACAGACTGAGAAACCAGAGTAAATGATTCCCCAGCAAACCGTTCCATTTTTTGGTAGATGAAATTACGTCTCTCAACATGCTCAGTTCTAAGAAACATGAGTGTTTGAAAACCGTCCTTCAACTAATATGATTGGAATACAAATCTTCTTTTCACTTAAAAACTACACTTTATAAATATGTATAGGGAAGTACTGGCTTCAAATCGGGTATTCAGTGAAAAGTGCAAGAAGTTCAAACCAGCACTAGGAAACAGACAGAGAAACCAGAGTAAAACTTTCTCTGCAAACTGTTCTCTTTGAGCTACATGAATGAAATTCTCTACTTATGCTCAGTTCTGAGAGATATTTGTGTGTGTATGCCGTCCTTCACCTAGCTTGTTGGGAACACAAAGTTTCGTTTCAGGTGCAAACTGCACTCCAAATATATATATGAGTTAGTACAAGTTCCAAATCCGATTTAATGTGAAAACTGAAGGAACTTCAAACCAACACTAGGAAACATACTGAGAAAGCAGAGTAAATATTTCTCCTGCAACACGTTACATTTGTGCTAGATGAATGACAGTCTCTCCACATGATCAGTTTGAGAGGTAAATGTGTGTTAAAGCCGTACTTCAACTAGCGTGTTGGGAACCCAAAGTATCATTCAGTTGAAAACTACACTCCATACATATATATGGGGAGGTACAAGCTCCAACAAGATTTTCCAGTGAAAACTGCAGGAACTTAAAACCAGCAGTAGGAAAGAGACTGAGAAACCAGAATTAAATTTCTCCTGCAAGTCATTCCCTTTGTGCTAGATGAGCGATCATCTCTCCACTGCATCATTTCTGAGAGTTAAGTGTGTCTGAAAGCCGTACGTTAACTAGCATGTTGGGAACACATAGATAGTATTCAATTGCGATCTAGAGTCCATACATACATATGGGAGGTTCTAAATCCAATTCACCATTACAGTGAAAACTGGAGGAAGTTCATACCGACACTAGGAAACACAGCGAGAAACCAGAGTAAAAGATTCTCCTGCAAACCATTCCCTTTGTGCTAGATGAAATCATGTCTCTCCATATGCTCCTAATTTCAGAGATATAAGTGTCTGTGAAAACCGCACTTCACACAGCTTGTTGGGAACACAAAGTTTCTTTTTAGTTGCAAACTACACTCCATATATATGTATGAGAAATTACTAGATCCAACACGCTATTCCAGGGAAAATTGCAGGAAGTTCAAACCGGCACTAGGAAACAAACTGAGAAACCAGAGTAAAAGTTTCTCCTGCAACCAGTTCCATTTGTGGTAGATGAACGAACGTCACTCAACATGCTCAGTTCTGAGATACAAATGTGAGTGAAATCCGTACTTCACCTAACTTGATGGGAACACAAAGTTTCTTTTAACTTGCAAGCTACAATCCATATATATATATGGGGAAGTACTCGTTCATACTCGCTTTTCCACAGAAAACTGAAGAAAATACAAACTGCAACTTGGAAACAGACTGAGAAACCAGAGTAAAAGTTTCTCCTGCAAACTGTTCTTTTAGTGGTAGATGAACGAAAGTCTCTCCATATGCTCAAATCTGAGAAATAACTGTGTGTGAAATCCATCCTTCACCTAGCATGTTTGGAACACAAATTTTCTTTCAGTTGCAAACTACAATTCATACATATGTAGGGGAAATACTAGATCCAACTCAGTTTTCCAGTGAGAACTGCAGTAACTTGAAACAGGCATTAGGAAATGTACTGAGAAACCACTGTAAATAATTCTTCTGCAGTTACTTTTGTGCTTGATGAACTTCCATCTTTCCACATGCTAATTTCTGAGAGATATGTGTGTGTGAAAGCCGTCCTTCACCTAGCATGTCTGCAACACAAAGTTCCATTTCAATTGAAAACTGCACTCCATATATATATGTATGTGGAAATACTGGCTCCAACTCCATTTTCCTGTGAAAACTGCAGGAATTTCAAAACGGCATTAGGAGTCAGATTGAGAAACCAGAGTAAAAGTTTCCCCTGCAAACTCTTCCCTTTGAGCTAGATGAACGAATGTCTCTTCACATGCTCAGTTCTGAGAGATATGTGTGTGTGAAAGCTGTCCTTCACCTAGGTTGATGGGAACACAAAGATTCTTTTCCCTTGCTTACTTCCCTCCATACATATATTCGGTTAGGTTCAGGCTCCAACTCAGATTTACATTGAAAACTGCAGGAATTTCATACCGACACTAGGAAACACACTGAGAAACCAAAGAAAAATTTCTCCTGCAAACTGTTCCCTTTGGGCTAGATGAACGAATGCCTCCCCACAAGCTCATCAATTCTGAGAGATAAATGTGTGTGAAATCAATCCTTCACCTAGCATGTTTGGAACACAAAGTTTCTTTCAGTTGCAAACTACAATTCATACATATGTAGGGGAAATAATAGATCCAACTCGGTTTTCCAGTGAGAACTGCAGTAACTTGAAACAGGCATTAGGAAATGTACTGAGAAACCACTGTAAATAATTCTCCTGCAAACAGTTAATTTTGTGCTTGATGAACATACATCTTCCACATGCTAATTTCTGAGAGATATGTGTGTGTGAAAGCCGTGCTTCACCTAGCATGTCAGCAACACAAAGTTCCATTTCAATTGAAAACTGCACTCCATATATATATATATATATATATATATGTGGAAGTACTCGCTCCAACTCGGTTTTCCAGTGAAAACTGCAGGAATTTCAAACAGGCACTAGGAATCAGACTGAGAAACCAGAGTAAAAATTTTCCCTGCAAACTGTTCTCTTTGAGCAAATGAAAGAAATTCTCTTCACATGCTCATATCTGAGAGATATATGTGTGTGTGAGCCATCCTTCACCTAGGTTTATGGGTACACAGAGTTTTTTTTTTAGTTGAATACTACAATACATACATATATATGGGGAGGTTCTAGCTCCAACTCAGGTTTACAGTGAACAGTGCAGGAACTTCATACCGACACTTGGAAACAGACACAGAGACCAGAGTAAAAATTTCTCCTGCAAACATTTCCCTTTGTTTTGGATGAACTAATGTCGCTCCACATGCTCATCTGTTCTGTGAGATAAGTCTGTGTGAAAGCCTTACTTCACCCAGCTTTTTGGGAACAGAAATTTTCTTTTCTGTTGCAAACTGTACTCCATAAATATATACAGGGAAGTAGTAACTCCAACTCAGTTTTCCAGTGAAAACTGCAGGAACATAAAACCGGCACAAGGAAAAAGACTGAGAAACCAGAGTAAAAGTTTCCCCTGCAAAATATTCCATTTGTGTTAGATGAACTTACATCTCTCCACATGCTCAGTTCTGAGAGATATGTGTGTTTGAAAGCCATCCTTCACCTAAAATGTTTGGAATACAAAGCTAATTTTCACTTGGAATCTACACTTTATACATATGTATGGGGAAGTACTGGCTTCAAATCGGCTATCCAGTTAAAAGTGCAGGAATTTCAAAAAAAAACTAGGAAACAGACTGGGAACAATAGTAAAAGTTTCCCTGCAAACTTTTCTCTTTGAGATAGATGAATGAAAATCTCTATATATGATCAGTTCTTTGAGATACCTGTGTGTGAATGCCATCCTTCACCTAGCTTGTTGGGAACACAAAGTTTCTTTTCAGGTTCAAACTGCACCCAAAACATACTTATGGGGAATTTCAAGCTTCAACGCAGATTTACTGTGAAAATTGCAGGAACTTCAAACCCACACTGGGAAACAGCCTGAGAAAGCAGAATAAAAGTTTCTCCTGCAACTCGTTCCCTTTGTGCTAGATGAACGAAAGTCTCTCCACAGCATCATCTCTGAGATATAAGTGTGTGTGAAAGCCATACTTTACGTAGCATGTTGGGAACACAAAAATAGTACTCAATAGCTATCTAAAGTCCATATATACATAGGTGAGTTTGTAAATCCAACTCTCCATTACAGTGAAAACTGGAGGAAGTTCATACAGACACTAGGAAACACAGTGAGATACCAGAGTAAAAGATTCATCTGCAAACCATTCCCTTTGGCTACATGAAAACATTTCCCTCCATATGCTCCTATTTTCAGAGATATAAGTGTCTTTGAAAACCGCACTTCACACAGCTTGTTGGGAACCCAATTTTCTTTTCAGTTGCAAACTACACTCCATATATATATATATATGAGAAATTACTAGCTCCAACTCGGTATTCCAGGGAAAACAGCAGGAACTTCAAACCGGCACTAGGAAACAAACTGAGAAACCAGAGTAAAATTTCTCCTGAAAACCTTTCCCTTTGTACTAGGTGAATGAATGCCTCTCCAAATGCTCCTTAATTCTGAGAGATGTGTTTGTGAAAGCGGCCATTCACCCAGCTTGTTGGGAACACAAATTTTATTTTCAGTTTAAAACTACATTCCATAAGTATATATGGGGCACTAATATCTCCAACAGAGTTTTCCAGTGAAAACTGCAGGAAATTCAAACTGGCACTATGAAACAGACTGGGAAATAAGAGAAAAGCTTCTCCTGCAAACTCTTCCCTTTTTGCTAGATGAACCAAAGTCTCTCCACATGATCTGTTCTGAGAGAAACTGTGTGTGAAAGCCGTCCTTCACCTACCTTGTTGGGAACACATAGTATATATTCAGTTGCAATCTACACTACAAATATAAATATTGGGAAAATTTAGCACCAACTGACATTTACAGAGAAAACTGCAGGGACTTCATACAGACACTAGGAAACACAATGAATAACCAGAATAAAATTTTCTCCGGCAAACAGTTCACCTTGCATTAGATGAACGAATGTCGTTCCACAAGTTCCTCATTTCTGAGAGTTAAGTGTGTTTGAAAGCCGCCATTAAACTAGCTTGTTAGGAACACAAATTTTCTTTTCATTTGCAAACTATATTCCATGCATATATATGGTGTGGTACTAGCTCCAACACGGTTTTCCAGTGTAAACTGCAGGAACGTGAAACCAGCACTAGGAAAAGGACTGAGAAACCAGAGTAAAAGTTTCTCCTGAAACCTGTTCCATTATTGGTACATGAAAGAAAGTCTTTCCACATGTTCAGGCCCCAGAGATAAGTGTGTGAAAGCTGTCCTTCACCTACCTTGAAGGGAATACAAAGTTTCTTTTCAGTGCAAGCTACACTCCATATATATGTAGGGGACATACAAACTCCACCTCACTTTTCCAGTGAAATCTGAAGGAACTTGAAACCGGCATTGGGAAATGTACTGAGATTCCAGTGTAAAAGTTTCTCCTGCAAACATTTCCCTTTGTTCTAGATGAACTTGCATCTCTCCACATGCTAATTTCTGAGAGATATGTGTGTGTGAATGCCATCCTTCACCAAGCATGTTTTGAACACTAAGTTTCTTTTCACTTGAAAACTACTCTCCATATATATGTATCGGGAAGTACTGGCTCAAACACAGTTTTCCAGTGAAAATTGCAGGAATTTCAAAAAGGCACTAGGAATCAGACTGAGAAATCAGAGATAAGTTTCCCCTGCAAACTGTTCTCTTTGAGCTAGATGAATGAAAGTCTATATATTCTCATTTCTGAGAGATATCTTTGTGGGAATGCCGTCCTTCAGCTAGCTTGTTGGGAACACAAAGCTTATTTTCAGGGGCAAAATGCACCCCAAACATATATATAGGGAATTTCAAGCTCCAATGCAGATTTACTGTGAACTGCAGGAACTTCATACCAACACTAGAAAACAGAATGATGAACCAAAGAAAAATTTTCTCCAGCTAACTCTTCCCTTTGGGCTAGATGAAAAAATGCCTCCCAACATGAGCGTCTATTCTGAGAGATAAGTGTGTGTGAAAGCCGTCCTCCAATGTGCTTGTTGGGAACACAGTATCTATTCAGTTGCAATGTACACTCCAAACATAAATGTTGGGAAATTTTAGCACCAACTGACATTTACAGAGAAAACTGCAGGAACTTCATACAGACACTAGGAAACAGAGTGAATAACCAGAACAAAGGATTCTCCTGCAAACCGTTCACCTTGTGCTATATGAACGAATGTCGTTCCACATGCTCCTCAGTTCTGAGAGTTAAGTGTGTGTGAAAGCCTCACTTAACCCAGCTTGTTGGGAACACAAATTTTCTTTTCATTTGCAAACTACAATCCATGCATATATATGGGTTGGTACTAGCTCCAACACGGTTTTCCAGAGAAAACTGCAGGAACTTGAAACCGGCACTAGGAAAAGGACTGAGAAACCAGATTAAAAGTTTCTCCTGAAACTTGTTCCATTATTGGTACATGAAAGAAAGTCTTTCCACATGTAGAGTTCCTAGAGATAAATGTGTGTGAAGGCCGACCTTCACCTACCTTGAAGGGAATACAAAGTTTCTTTTCAGTTGCAAACTACAATTCATATATATGTAGGGGAAATACTAGCTCCAACTCGGTTTTCCAGTGAATACTGCAATAACTTGAAACCAGCATTAGGAAATGTACTGAGAAACCAATGTAAAAGTTTCTCTGGCAAAAATTTCCTTTTGTGCTTGATGAACTTTCATCTCTCCACATGCTACGTTCTGAGAGATATGTGTGTGTGAGAGCCGTCCTTCACCTAGCTTGATGGGAAAACAAATTTTTTTTCTGTTGAAACTACACTACATAAATATATATGTGGAGGTTCTAGCTCCAACTCAGGTTTACAGTGAAAACTACAGTAACTTCATACCGACCCTAGGATACATACACAGAGAACAGAGTAAAAATTTCTCCTGCAAACATTTTCCTTTGTTCTAGATGAATGAATGTTGCCCCACATGCTCCCCCATTCTGTGATATAGGTGTCTGTGAAAGCCTTACTTCACCCAGCTTGTTGGGAATAGAAATTTTCTTTTCAGTTGTAAATTACACTCAATACATATATATGGGGAGGTAGTAACTCCAACTCTGTTTTCCAGTGAAAACTGCAGGAACTTCAAACTGGCACTAGGAAACAGACTGAGAAACCAGAGTAAAAATTTCCCCTTCATACCGTTCCAATTTTGGTATTTAAACTTACATCTCTCAACATGCTAATTTCTGAGATGTATGTGTGTTTTTAAGCTGTCTTTCACCTTACATTTTTGGAATAGAAAGCTTCTTTCACTTAAAAACTACACTTTATACACATGTATGGGGAAGTAAAAGCTTCAAATTGCATATCCAGTGAAAAGCGCAGGAATTTCAAACCAGCATTAGGAAACAGACTGGGAAAACAGAGTAAAATTTTCCCACAAACTGTTCTCTTTCAGCTAGATGAACAAAAGTCTCTATATATGCTCAGTTCTGAGAGATAACTGTGTGTGAATGCCGTCCTTCACCTAGCTTGTTGGGAACACAAAATTTCTTTTCGGGTGCAAACTGCACCCCAAACATATATAGGGAATTTCAAACTCCAACTCAGATTTACTGTGAAAACTGCAGGAACTTCAAACCAACACTAGGAAAC
Source organism: Camelus ferus (assembly GCF_009834535.1). Classification (NCBI taxonomy): domain Eukaryota; kingdom Metazoa; phylum Chordata; class Mammalia; order Artiodactyla; family Camelidae; genus Camelus; species Camelus ferus. The sequence goes on from NC_045731.1 coordinate 25,881,624, forward strand.
ACAGTGAGAAACCAGAGTAAAAGATTCTCCTGCAAACCATTCCCTTTGTGCTAGATAAAATCATGTCTCTCCTTATGCTCCTAATTTCAGGGATATTAGTGTCTGTGAAACCCGCACTTCACAAAGGTTGTTGTGAACATAAAGTTTCTTTTCAGTTGCAAAGTACGCCCCAAATATACATATGGGGAATTTCAAGCACCAACTCAGATTTACTGTGTAAACTGCAGGAAATTCAAACCGACACTAGGAAACAGAATGAGAAACCAGAGTAAATGTTTCTCCTGCAACCAGTTACATTTGTGGTAGATGAACGAATGTCTCTCCACATGATCAGTTTCAAAATGTAAGTTTGTGTTTAAGCCATACTTCACTTAGCGTGTTGGGAAGAGAAAGTAAATTTTCAGTTGAAAACTACACTCTATACATATATATATGGAGGTAAAAGCTCCAACACGGTTTTCCAGTGAAAACTGCTGGAACTTCAAACCAGCAGTAGGAAACAGGCTGAGAAACCAGAATAAAAATTTCTCCTGCAACTCGTTCCCTTTTTGCTAGATGAGTGAAGGTCTCTCCACAGCATCAGTTCTGAGAGATATGTGTGTGTGAAAGCCATACTTTACCTAGAATGTTGGGAAAACAAAGAGAGTATTCAATTGCAATCTACATTCCATACATATATAGGGGAGGTTCTAAATCCAACTCAATTTTACAGTGAAAGCTACAGGATGTTCATACCGACATTAGGAAACACAATGAGAAACCAGAGTAAAAGTTTCCCCTGCAAAAATTTCCCTTTGTGCTAGATGAAATTATGTCTCTCCACATGCTAAGTTCTGAGAGATATATGTGTGTGAATGCCGTCCTTCACCTAGCATGTTTGGAACACAAAGTTCCTTTTCACTTGAAAACTACTCTCTATATATATGTATCGGGAAGTACTGGCTCCAACTCGGTTTTCCAGTGAAAACTGCAGGAATTTCAAAACGGCACTAGGAATCAGACTGAGAAACCAGTGTAAAATTTTCTCCTGCATCCTGTTCTCTTTGAGCTGAATAAACGAAAGTCTCTTCACATGCTCAGTTCTGAGAAATATCTGTGTATGAAAGCCGTCCTTCTCCTATCTTGTAGGCAACAAAAAGTTTTTTTCAGTTGAAAACTACACTACATACATATATATGGGGAGCTTCTAGCTCTAACTCAGGTTTAGATTGAAAATTGCAGGAACTTCATACCGACACTAGGAAACAGAGTAGGAGACCAGAGTAATAAATTCTCCTGCAAACCGTTCCCTTTGGGCTAGATGAACGAATGCCTCCCCACATTCTCATCAGTTCTGAGAGTTATTTGTGTGTGAAAGCGGCACTTAACCTAGCTTGTTGGGAAAAAATTTTCCTTTTCTTTTCCAAACTTCATTCCATACATTTTTATGGGGAGGTAATAGCTGCAACTCGGTTTTCCAGTGAAATCTCCTGGAACTTCAAACCGACACTAGGAAACAGAATGGGAAACCAGAGTAAAAGTTACTCCTGCAACCCATTCCCTTTGTGCTAGATGAACCAAATTCTCTTCACATAATCTGTTCTGAGAGATAAGAGTGTGTGAAACCTGTACTTCACCTAGCTTGTTGGGAACACAAAGTATCTATTCAGTTGCAACCTACACTCCACACATAAATATTGGGTGATTATAGCACCAACTGAGATTAACAGATAAATCTGCAGGGACTTCATACTGACACTAGGAAACAAAGTGAATAACCAGGGTATAGTTTTCTACTGCAAACCGTTCACTTTGCGCTAGATGAGCGAATGTCTCTGTACATTCTCCTCAGTTCTGAGTGTTAAGGGTGTGTGAATGCAGAACTTACACCAACTTGTTAGGAACACAACGTTTCTTTTCATTTGCAAACTACAATCCATGCATATATATGGGGTGGTAAGAGCTCCAACACGGTTTTCCAGAGAAAACTGCAGGAACTTGAACCAGAACTAAGAAAAGGGCTGAGAAACAAGAGAAAAAGTTTCTCCTGAAACCCGTTCCATTATTGGTACATGAAAGAATTTCTTTCCACATATTCAGTTCCTAGATATAATTGTGTGTGGAAGCCGACATTCACCTAACTTGAAGGGAACGCACAGTTTCTACTCAGTTGCAAAATACACTCCATAAATATGTAGGGGACATACTAACTACAACACAGTCTTACACTGAAAACTGCAGGAACTTGAAAGCGGCACTAGGAAATGTACTGAGAAACCAGTGTAAAAGTTTCCCCTGCAAACAGTTCCTTTTGCTAGATGAACTTACGTCTCTCCACATGCTAATTTCTGAGAGATATGTGTGTGTGAAAGCCGTCCTTCGCCTAGCATGTTTGGAACACAAAGTAGTTTTCACTTGAAAACAACACTCCATATATATGTATCGGGAAGTACTGGCTCCAACTCGGTTTTCCAGTGAAAGCTGCAGGAATTTCAAACTGGCACCAGGAACCAGACTGAGAAACCGGAGTAGAAGTTTACACTGCAACCTGTTCACTTTGAGCTAGATGAACAAAAGTCTCTTCACATGCTCAGTACTGAGAAGTTTCCATGTGTTAAAGCCGTCCTTCACCTAGCTTGTTGGGAAATCAAACTTCTTTTCAATTGCTTATTTCAATCCATACATATATATGTTTAGTTTCTAGTTCCAACCCAGATTTACTGTTAAAACTGCAGGAAATTCATACTGACACTAGGAAAAAGAGTGAGAAATCAAAGTCAAATTTTCTCCTGCAAACAGTTCCCTTTGTTCTAGATGAATTTACGTCTCTCCACATGCTCAGTTCTGAGAGATATCTGTGTGTGAAAGCTGTTTTTCACCTAGATTGTTGGGAACACAGAGATTATTTTCTGTAACGAACTTCACTCTATACATATATATGGGGAAGTTCAAGCTCCAAATCAGATTTACAGTGTAAACTGCAGGAACTTAAAAACGACACTAGGAAACAGACTGAGAAACCAGAATAAAAGTTTCTCCTGAAACCCGTTCCATTATTGGTAGATGAAAGAAAGTCTTTCCACATGTTCAGGTCCTAGAGATAAGTGTGTGTGAAGGCCGTCCTTCACCTACCTTGAAGGGAATACAAAGTTTCTTTTCAGTTGCAAACTACACTCCATACTTATATAGGGGACATACAAGCTCCACCTCGCTTTTCCACTGAATACTGCAGGAACTTGAACCCGGCATTAGGAAATGTACTGAGAAACAAGTGTAAAAGTTCCTCCTGCAAACATTTCCCTTTGTTCTAGATGAACTTACGTCTCTCCACATGCTAATTTCTGAGAGATATGTGTGTTTGAAAGCCGTCCTTCACTTAGAATGTTTGGAACACAAAGTTTCTTTTCACTTGAAAACTACTCTCCATATATATGTATACGGAAGTACTGGTTCCAACTCGATTTTCTAGTGAAAACTGCAGGAATTTCAAAACGACACTAGAAATCAGACTGAGAAACCAGAGATAAGTTTCCCCTGCAACCTGTTCTCTTTGTGCTAGATGAACGAAATTATCTTCACATGCTCAGGTCTGAAAGATAAGTGTGTGTGAAAGCCATCCTTCACCTAGCTTGTTGGGAACAAGAAGTTTCTTTTCAGAAGCCAACTGCACCCCAAATGTATATATGGGGAATTTCAAGCTCCAATGAATATTTACTGTGAAAACTGAAGGAACATCAAACACACACTAGGAAACAGACTGAGAAACCAGAGTAAAACTTTCTCCTGGAAACCGTTACATTTGTGGTAGATGAATGGAAGTCTCTCCACATGATCAGTTTTGAGAGGTATGTGTGTGTTAAAGGTGTACTTCACCTAGCGTGTTGGGAACTCAAAGTATCTTTCAGTTGAAAACTACAGTCCATAAATATATATGGGTAAGTAAATGTTCCAACATGATTTTCCAGTGAAAACTTCAGGAACTTCAAACCAGCAGTAGGAAACAGACTGTGAAACCAGAATAAAAGTTTCTCCTGCAACTCGTTTCCTTTGTACTAGATGAGTGAAACTCTTGCCACAGTATCAGTTCTGACATATAAGTGTGTGTGAAAGCCGTACATTACCTAGCATGTTGGGAACACAAAGATAGTATTAAATTGCAATCTACAATCCATAAATATATAGGGTTGGTTCTATATCCAACTCACATTTACAGTGTAAACTGCAGGAAGTTCATACTGACACTAGGAAACTCAGTGAGAAACCAGAGTAAAAGATTCTCCTGCAAACCATTCCCTTTGTGCTAGATGAAATCATGTCCCTCCATATGCTCCTATTTTCAGACATATAAGTGTCTGTGAAAACCACACATCACACAGCTTGTTGGGAACACAAGTTTCTTTTCAGTTGCAAACTGCACTCCATATATATATATATATATGAGAAATTACTAGCTCCAACACGGTATTCCAGGGAAAACTGCAGGAACTTCAAACCGGCACTAGGAAACAAACTGAGAAACGAGAGGAAAAGTTTCTCCTAGAACCAGTTCCTTTTTTGGTAGATGAACGAACTTCTCTCAACATGTACATTTCTGAGATACAAAAGTGCGTGAAAGCTGTACTTCACCTAATTTGATGGGAAAACAAAGTTTCTTTTAACTTGCAAGCTACAATCCATACATATATATGGGGAAGTACTCGTTCGTACTCGCTTTTCCACAGAAAACTGCAGGAACTAGAAACTGGCACTTGGAAACACACTGAGAAACCAGACTAAAAGTTTCTCCTGCAACCTGTTCTTATAGGGCTAGATAAACGAGAGTCTCTCCACATGCTCAAATCTGAGAGAAAATTGTCTGTGAAAGCCGTCCTTCAACTTGCATGTTTGGAACACAAGATTGTTTTCAGTTGCAAAGTACACTCCATATATATATATGAGAAATTACTAGCGCCAACTCGGTATTCTAGGGAAAACTGCAGGAACTTCAAACCGGCACTAGGAGACAAACTGAGAAACCAGAGTAAAACTTTCTCCTGCAACCTGTACTTATAGTGCTAGAAGAACGAATGTCTCTCCACATGCTCAAATCTCAGAGAAAATTGTGTGTGAAAGCCGTCTTTCACCTAGCATTTTTGGTACACGGTTTCTTTTCAGTTACAATCTACAATTCATACATAAGTAGGGGTTATACTAGCTCCAATTCAGTTTTCCAGTGAAAACTGCAGGAAATTGAAACCGCCATTAGCAAATGTACTGAGAAACCACTGTAAATGTTTCTCCAGCAAACAGTTCCGTTTGTGCTTGATGAACTTACATCTCTCCACATGCTAAGTTCTGAGAGTTATGTGTGTGTGAAAGCCGTCCTTCACCTATCTTGTTGGGAACACAAAGTTTTTTTCAGTTGAAAACTACACTACATACGTATATATGGGGAGCTTCTAGCTCTAACTCAGGTTTACAGTGAAAACTGCAGGAAATTCATACTGACACTAGGAAACAGTCTCAGATACCAGAGTATAATTTCTCCTGCCAACTGTTCCCTTTAGGCTAGATGAACGAATGACTCCCCACATGCTCATCAATTCTGAGAGATATGTGGGTGTGAAATCCACACTTAACCTAGCTTGTTGGGAACACAAATTCCCTTTTCTGTTCCAAACTTCATTCCATACATTTTTATGGGGAGGTAATAGCTCCAACTAGGTTTTCCAGTGAAAACTGCTGGAACTTCAAACAGGCACTAGGAAACAGTCTGGGAAACCAGAGTAATTGTTACTCCTGCAAACCGTTCTCTTTGTGCAAGATGAACCAAATTCTCTTCACATAATCTGTAATGAGAGATAAGAGTGTGTGAATCCTGTCTTTCACCTAGCTTGTTGGGATCACAAAGTATCTATTCAGTTGCAATCTACACTCCATACATAAATATTGGGTGATTTTAGCACCAACAGAGATTAAGAGATAAATCTGCAGGGACTTCATACCGACACTATGAAACAATGTGAATAAGCAGGGTAAAGGTTTCTCCTGCAAACTGTTCACATTGTGCTAGATGAACGAATGTCTCTGAACATTCTCCTCAGTTCTGAGAGTTAAGTGTGTGTGAAAGCTCCCTTAATCCAGCTTGTTGGGAACAAAAATTTTCTTTTCATTTGCAAACTACAATCCATGCATATATATGGGGTGGTAAGAATTCCAACACGGTTTTCCAGTGAAAACTGCAGGAACTTGAACCAGAACTAGAAAAAGGACTGAGTAACCAGAGAAAAAATTTCTCCTGAAACCCGTTGCATGATTGGTACATGAAAGAATTTCTTTCCACATATTCATTTCCTAGATATAATTGTGTGTGGAAGCCGTCATTCACCTAACTTGAAGGGAACGCAGAGTTTCTTTTCAGTTGCAAACTACACTCCATAAATATGTAGGGGACATACTAGCTCCAACACGATTTACCTGTGAAACCTGCAGGAACTTGTAACCGGCATTAGGAAATGTACTGAGAAAGCAGTGTAAAAGTTTCCCCTGCAAACAGTTCCTTTTGCTAGATGAACTTACGTCTCTCCACATGCTAAGTTCTGAGAGATATGTGTGTGTGAATGCCGACCTTCTCATAGAATGTTTGGAAAACAAAATTCTTTCCACGTGAAAACAACACTCCATATATATGTATCGGGAAGTATAGACTCCTACTCAATATTCCAGTGAAAATTGCAGGAAATTCAAACCGGCACCAGGAATCAGACTGAGAAACCAGAGTAAAAGTTTCCACTGCAACCTGTTCTCTTTGAGCTAGATGAACGAAAGTCTCTTCAAATGCTCAGTACTGAGAGGTATCTGTGTGTTAAAGCCATCCTTCACCTAGCTTGTTGGTAAAACAAACTTCTTTTCACTTGCTTACTTCACTCCATACATATATATGTTTGTTTCTAGTTCCAACACAGATTTACTGTGAAATCTGCAGGAAATTCATACCGATACTAGGAAACAGAGTTAGAAACCAAAGTCAAATTTTCTCCTGCTAACCGTTCCCTTTGTGCTAGATGAACTATTTCTTCACCACATGCTCCTCTATTCTGAGAGATATGTGTGTGGGAAAGCCAAAATTAACACAGCATGCAGGGAACACAAATTCCTTTTCTGTTGCAAACTAAATTACATATATTTAAATGGGAAGGTAACAGCTCCAAATAGGTATACCAGTGAAAACTGCAGGAATATCAAACCGGCACTAGGTATCAGACTGAGAAACCAGAGTAAAAGTTTCTCCTGCAAACAGTTCCCTTTGTTCTAGATGAACAAATATCGCTCCACATGCTCCTCAATTCTGAGAGAAAATTGTGTGTGAAAGTCGTCCTTCACCCAGCTTGTTGGGAACAGAAATTTCGTTTAGGTTGTAAACTACACTCCATAAATATATATGGGAATGTACTAGCCCCTAATCCATTTTCCAGTGAAAACTGCAGGAACTTCAAACCGGCACTAGGAAACAGACTGAAAAACCAGAGTGAAAGTTTCTCATGGAATCCTTTCCATTTGTGGAAGATGAACGAACGTCTCTCTACATGCTCAATTTTGGGAGATAAGTGTGTGTGAATACCGTCCTTCACCTAGCTTGATTGGAAAACATAGTTTATTATCACTTGCAAATATCAATCCATATATATATATGAGGAATTACTAGCTACAACACGGTATTCCAGTGGAAACTGCAGGGAATTCAAACCAGCACAAGGAAACAGACTGAGAAACCAGAGTAAAAGTTTTCCGTGTAACCTATTCTCTTAGTGATAGATGAACAAAAGTCTCCCACATGCTTAAATCTGAGAGATATCTGTGAGTGAAAACCGTCCTTCATCTAGCTTGTTGAGAACACAAAGATTATTCTGTTGAAAACTACACTACATACATATATATGGGGAGGTTCTACACCACCTCAGGTTTACAGTGGAAACAGCAGGAACTTCACTCCAACACTAGGAATCAGAGTCAGAAACCAGAGTAAAAATATCTCCTGCAAAGTTTTACCTATGTGCTAAGTGAATGAATTCCTCTCCAAATACTTCTTATTGCTCAGAGATAAGTGTTTGTGAAAACGGCCAATCACCCAGCTTGGTGGGAACACAAATTTTATTTTCAGTTTCAAACTACACTCCATAAGTATATATGGGGCACTACTAGCTCAAACACGGGTTACCAGTGAAAACTGCAGGAAATTAAAACCGCCATTAGCAAATGTACTGAGAAACCACTGTAAATGTTTCTCCAGCAAACAGTTCTGTTTGTGCTTGATGAACTTACGTCTCTCCACATGCTAAGTTCTGAGGGTTAAGTGTGTGTGAAAGCCGTCATTCACCCAGCTTGTTGGGAACATAAACTTTTTTTTCAATTTCAAGCTACACTCCATATATATATATATGGTTAAGTAATTCTTCATAGACTCTTTTTCACGGAAAACTGCAGTAAGTTCAAACTGGCACTTGGAAACAGACTGAGAAACCAGAGTAAAAGTTTCTCCTGCAAACTTTCTTTTAGTGGTAGATGAACGAAACTATCTCCACATGCTAAGTTCTGAGAGTTAAGTGTTTGTGAAAGCAGTCCTTCATCTAGGCTGTTGGAAAATCAAAGTTACTTTCCAGTGGCAAACTACACTCGATAAATATATGAGGGGTAGTTCTAGATCCAGCACTGATTAAAAGTGAAAAATGAAGGAACTCCATACCAACACTAGGAAATAGATTGAGAATGCAAAGTAAATATTTCTCCTCCAAACGGTTAACTTTGTGATAGATGAACGAATGTCACTCCACCTATTCCACATTTCTGAGAGAAAAGTATGTGTGAAAGACGTCCTTCACCGAGCTTGTTGGGAAAAGAAATTTACTTTTCAGTTGCAAACTACACTCCATACATATATATGGGGAGGTACTAACTCCATCACCGTTTTCCACTGAAAACTGCAGCAACTTCAAACTGGCACTAGGAAACAGACTGAGATACCAGAGTAAAAGTTTCCACTGCATATCTTTCCATTTTTGGTAGATGAACTTATGTCTCTCCACATGCTCATTTCTGAGAGATATGTGTGTGTGAAAGCCGTCCTTCACCTAGCATGTTTGGAACACAAAGCTTCTTTTCACTTGAAAACTACACTTTACATATATCCATGGGGAAGTATTGGCTTCAATTTTGTTTCCAGTGAAAAGTGCAGGAAATACAAAGATGCACTAGAAAACTGAGCAACCAGTGAAAAAGTTTCCCCTGTAAACTTTTCTCTTTGAGTTACATGAAAGAAAGTCTCTACATATGCTCACTTCTGAGAGATATCTGTGGGTGAAAGCTGTCCTTCAACTAGCTTATTGGGAACACAAAGTTTTTTTCCAGTTACAAACTACAATCCATATAATTTTAAGGGGTAGTTCATGCTCCAACTCAGATTTACAGTGAAAACTGCAGGAACTTCAATCCGACACGAGGAAACAGATTGAGAAGCCAGAGTAAAAGTTTCCCCTGCAACACGTTACATTTGTGGTAGATGAATGAAAGTCTCTCAACATGATCATTTGGGAGAGGTAAGTGTGTGTTAAAGCCATACTTCACCTAGCGTGTTGGGAACAAAAAGTTTCTTTTCAGTTGCAAACTACACTCAATACATATATATGGGAAGGTATAAGCTCCAACACGGTTCTCCAGTGAAAACTTCAGGAACTTCAAACCGGAAGTAGGAAACACATTGAGAAACCAGAATAAAAGTTTCTCCAGCAAAACGTTCCCGTAGGGCTAGATGAACAAATGCCTCCCCACATGCTCGCCAATTCTGGGAGATAAGTGTGTGTGAAAGCCACACTTAACCCAGCTTGTTGGGTACACAAATTTCCTTTTCTGTTGCAATCTACATTCCATAAATATATATAGGGAGGTACTAGCTGCAACTGAGATTTCCATGAAAACAGCAGGAATATGAAACCAGCTTTAGGAAATGTACTGAGAAACTAGTGTTAAATATTCTCCTGCAAACATTTCCCTTTGTGTTAGATGAAAGAATGCTACTCCACATGCTCCTCAGTTCTGAGAGTTATGTTTGTGTGAATACCGTACTTTACCTAGCATGTTGGGAACACAAAAATTTTATTCAGTTGCAATCAACAGTCCATACATATATATGGGGTGGTTCTACATAACTCACATTTACAGAGAAAAGTGCAGGAAGTTCATACCGACACTAGGAAACACAGTGAGAAACCAGAATAAAAGTTTCTCCTGAAACCCGTTCCATTAATTGTACATGAAAGAAAGTCTTTCCCCATGTTAAATTCCTAGAAATAAGTGTGTGTAAAAGTCGCCATTCGCCTACCTTGAAGGGAAAGCACAATTTATATTCAGTTGCAAACTACACTCCACATATATGAAGGGGAAATACTAGCTCCAAAACGGTTTTCCAGGGAAAACTGCAGGAACATGAAACCGGCATTTGGAAATGTACTGAGAAGCCAGTGTAATAGCATCTCCTGCAAACTGTTCCTATTTTGCTAGATGAACTTACGTCTCTCCACATGCTAAGTTCTGAGAGATATGTGTGTGTGAAAGCCGTCCTTCACCTAGCATGATTGCAACTCAAAGTTCTTTACACTTGAAAAGTACACTCCATATATATGTATCGGGAAGTACTGGCTCCAACCCGGTTTTCCAGTGAATACTGCAGGAATTTCAAACCGGCATTAGGAAACAGACTGAGAAACCAAAATAAAATTTTCTCCTGCAACCCGTTCCCTTTGGGCTAGATGAATGAAAGCCTTCCCACAAGCTTGTCAATTCTGAGAGATAATTGTGTGGGAAAGCAACTTATCCCAGCTTTTAGGAAACACAAAATTCCTTTTATGTTGCAAACTAAATTCCATGCATATGATTGGGGAGGTAATAGCTCCAACTCAGTTTTCCAGTGAAAACTGCAGGAACTTCAATCTGGCACTAGGAAACAGACTGAGAAACCAGAGTAAAAGTTTTTCCTGCAACCCATTCCTTTGTGGTATATGAACGAACGTCTCTCTACATGCTCAGTTTTGAGAGATAACAGTGTTTGAATACCGTCCTTTATCTACCTTGTTGAGAAAACAAAGTTTTTCAGTTGAAAACTACACTACATACATATATAGGATGAGTTTCTGGCTCCAACACTGTGTTACAGTGAAAACTGCAGGAACATCACACTGACACTAGGAAACAGATTCAGAAACCAGAGTAAAAGTTTATCTTGAAAACAGTTCCCTTTGTGCAAGGGGAATGAATGCCTCTCCAAATGCTCCTTAGTTCTGAGAGATAAGTGTTTGTGCAAGCAGACTTTCACCCAGCTTGTTGGGAACACAAAGTTTATATTCAGGCTCAAACTACACTCCATAACTGTATATGGGACACTTCTATCCCCAAAACAGTTTTCCAGTGAAAACTGCAGGACTTTCAAACCAGCACTAGGAAACAGACTGGGAAACCAGAGAAAAAGATTCTCCTGCAACCCGTTCCCTTTGTGCTAAATGAACCAGAGTCCCTCCACATGATCTGTTCTGAGAGATATGTGTGTGTGAAAGCCATACTTCACTTAGCTTGTTGGGAACACATAGTATCAGTTCAGTTGCTATCTACACTCCAAACATAAATATAGGGAAATTTTAGCACCAACTGAAATTTACAGAGAAAACTGCACGGACTTCCTACAAACACTAGGAAACAGAGTGAATACCGAGATTAAAGGTTCACCTGCAAACCATTCACTTTGCGATAGATTAACGAATGTCTCACCACATGCTCCTCAGTTCTGAGTGTTAAGTGTGTGTGAAAGCCGCCCTTAACACAGCTTTTTGGGAACACAAAATTTCTTTTCATTTGTAAAGTACAATCCATGCATATATATGGGTGGTACAAGCTCCAACACGGTTTTCCAGAGTAAACTGCAGGAACGTGAACCCGGCACTAGGAAAATGACTGAGAAATGAGAGTAAAAGTTTCTCCTGAAACCCGTTATATTATTGGTACATGAAAGAAAGTCTTTCCACATGTTCATTTCCTAGAGATAAGTGTGTGTGAAAGCCGTCATTCACCTAACCTGAAGGGAACACAAAGCCTCTTTTCAGTTGCAAACTACACTCCATACATATATAGGAGACATACTAGCTCCACCTCGGTTTTCCAGTGAAAACTGCACGAATTTTAACCCGGCATTAGGAAATGTACTGAGAAAGAATTGTAAAAGTTTCTCCTGCAAACATTTCCATTTATGCTATATGAACAAATGACACCACATTCTCCACAGTTCTGAGAGATAAGTGTGTGTGAAAGCCGTCATTCACCCAGCTTGCTGGGAACACAAAGTTTCTTTTCAATTGCAAACTACACTCCATACATATATATGGGGAATTAATAGTTCCTACATGCTTTTCCAAGGAAAAATGCAGGAAGTTCAAACTGGCACTTGGAAACAGGCTGAGAAACCAGAGTAATATTTTCTCCTGCAACTCGTTCCATTTGTGCTAGATGAACAAACGTCTCTCCACAGGATCAGTTCTGAGAGATAAGTTTGTGTGAAAGCCGTACTTTACCTAGCATGTTGGGAACACAAAGATTGTATACATATGCAATCTACAGTCCATAAATATATATGGGTAAGTTCTACATACAACACTCATTTACAGTGAAAAATTCAGGAAAATCATACCGACACTAGGAAACACAGTGAGAAACCAGAGTAAAAGTTTCTCCTGAAACCCGTTCCATTATTGGTACATGAAAGGAATTCTTTCCCCATTTTCAGTTCCTAGAGATGTGTGTGTGTAAAAGCCGCCATTCACCTACCTTGAATGGAACGCAAAATTTCTATCTAGTTGCAAACTACACTCTATAAATATGTAGGGGAAATACTAGCTCCAACATGGTTTTCCAGTGAAAACTGCAGGAACTTGAAACCAGCATTAGGAAATGTACTGAGAAACCAGTGTATTAGTTTCTCCTGCAAACAATTCCCTTTTTGGTAAATGAACTTACGTCTCTCCACATGCTAAGTTCTGAGAGATATATGTGTGTGAAAGCCTTCCTTCATCTAGCATGATTGCAACACAAAGTTCTTTTCACTTGAAAACTACACTCCATACATATGTATAGGGAAGTACCGGCTCCAACACAGATTTCCATTGAAAACTGCAGAAACTTCAAACCGACACAAGGAAAGAGACTGAGAAACCAGAGAAAAAATTTCCCCTGCATCCCGTTACATTTGTGGTAGATGAATTTATGTCTCTCCTCATGATCAGTTCTGAGAGGTAAGTGTGTGTTAACACCGTAATTCACCTAGCATGTAGGGAACACAAAGTACCTTTTCTGTTGCAAACTAAATTGCATGCATATAAATGTTGAGGTAATAGCTTCAGCTAGGTTTTCATGTTTCTGTGGATTTTATATTTCCAGAAGCTTGTCCAGTTTTTCTACATTGTCCAATTTATTTCCATACAGTTGTTCATGGTATTTTAAATTATTTTCCCCTCTCTGGTTCTGCTTATATTCTATTCAGTGTTATTACTTATTTTGTTTATTTGTGTGCTCTCCCTTTTCTTCTTGGTGAGCCTGGTCAGGTGTTTGTTAATTTTGTTTACTCTTTCTCTTCGCTTTATCAATTAATTTTTTATTCTTTTTTTCTTACTTAAATGTCTATTTCATTTATTTCCTTCCTGATATTTATGATTTCTTTCCTTCTGCTGACTTTATTTTTTACTTGTTCTTCTTTTTCTAATTCTCTTAGATGATAGGTTAGGTTTCATTTGGATTATTCTTTTTTGATGAAACCATCTATTTCTATCACCCTCCCTCTTAGGATTGTTTTTACTGCATCCCATATATATCATGTTGTTTTGTTTAAGTTGTCATTATTCTGAAGGCCTTTAATACACTTATTGTTTAATTTCTTCATTGACCCATTAACATTTTAGTAGCATGTTGTGTAGATTCCAACTGTTGTTTATTTCTCATTCATTCTTCCCTTTAATTTTAGTGATCTCGTCAAACTCTTGTGATATTATCTGTTTTTGGTATCTGGCCCTTGTTGACCTTGTCAAATTTAATATTTGTGAGTTTCAAATCTTTGCTCTTTACTCTCACTTTGTTTTTTTGAAAAGTTTGTGGAGAATTGATGTTAATTCTTTTAAAAATACTTAGCTGTCACCCATAATATCATGTGTTCCAAAGCTGATGTATGTTTGGTGGTTTTTCATTACTGACTCAATTTTATTTGTCTTTATGTCTCATCAGATTTCCTGTTTCTTCAAGGTTTAGTCTTGGCAGATTGTATGTTTTAGGGATTTATCTTCTAGGTTGGCCAATTTCTTGCTTGTTTATACTTGTGTCTTGTAATCTTTTTAGTTCTGTTATATTATTCACAATGTCTTGTCTTTCATGTGCAATTTTTCATTTGAGCCCTGTATTTTTCTGCCCTTGATAAATCTACCTTAAAACAATTTATTACCTTCTCAAAAAGCCAGCTGTAATTTTTGCTGCTCTATCTATTTGTGCTTTTCTGATCTCTATTTCACTTATTTGTGCTGTGGTAATTATTATTTCCTACTTTCTGAAATAGTTGGGTTTAGTTTATTCTTCTTTTCAGTATTTGTGGCATAGTTTGTTTATATATTTGAGGGTTGTTTTCTTAATTGTACATTTCTTGCCATTTCCTTTTCTCATAGAGCTGCTATTTTTCCACCTTCTAAGTTCAGGTTTTTGCACTTGCATTTTCATTTGTATCAAGTTTAATATATTTTTTTTTCTCTTTTGGTGTCTTATTTTTTGAACTATTGTTTGTGTAGGAGCTTGTTGTTTAATTTTTATGTAATTTTGAATTTTTCAGTTTTCATTCTGTTAGAGAATTCCCACACATATTACTGTGTTTGAAAACGACATTTAATAGGGTTGTACCACTTGGTTTTTTTTTTTTTTTTTTGCCTTAATATATGATCTTTCCTACAGAAATGGTCACGTGTGCCCTAGAGGAATTTGTATAATGTTACTGTTGGATGGAAACTTATGAGTATACCTGTTAAGTCCACTTTTCTTAAGGTAAAGTTTAAATCCAATGCTCATTTTATTATACTTTGGTCTACATGAACAATCCTTTGTTGAAAGCAGGCTGTTTCTATTCTTGGTCTACAATTGTATTACTTCCTATTACTTCCTTAGGTCTTTGGTATTTGGTTAATATATTCAGATGCTCTGGTACTGGATACATAAAAATGTACAATTTTTTGATACCCTTGATAAAGCCACCTTTTTATTATTATAAAATGGCCTTCCTCTTCTCTTGCTGTGCATCTGTCTCTAGTCTCTTTTCTAGTAGAAATATATCCATCACTGCTGTATTTTCGGTTTTTACCTGCACAGACTATCTTTCTGCATCCCTTCCCTTTGATGTTTGTCCTCAAAGCTGAAGTGAATCTCTTCTCGATAGTGCAGAGTATTGTCTGTTCTTTATTTGTGTTTATACACACAGTATTCTTATCCACTTTATGGCTTTTGATTGGTGCGCCTAAAGTATTAACATTTTAAAAAATTAATATTATGTAAGAATATTGTATTAGCATCCTGTTTGGTCATTTTGTGGTTGTTTTGAATTTCCTTTCTAACTCTCGCCCCCTCGTGCTCTCTTTCTGTGTGAACTGATGACTTTCTACAGTGGAATACTTTTATTTTCTTCTCTTTATCTTGTGTGTTTCTCCTATAGTTTGTGTTGATCTCAGTGTGTGTCACTCTGAGGTTTTCTTGAAATTGCTTAAAGACATAAAAGTCTATATTAAGCTAATTACAACTTAACCTTGACTTTATACAAAACCTCTTACAGCTCTGCCCCACATTTTATATTTTTCATGTCACAATGTTCAAATTTTAAAATTGTGTACCCACTACCAAATGGTTGTAGGAATGTTTATTTTAATAATTATTAACCTAAGCTTCATAACTGGTGAAAAAACCATCACATTACAGTTAGAGTTTTCACCATCTGACTATACATTTATTTTCACCAGCGTGTTGTCTATTTGCACTTGTGTTCATGTTACTAATTAGCATCTCTCATTCCACTTCAAAGAACTCCTTTTAATGTTTCTTTTTAGGCAACTCTTAAGAGGATGATTTGACTACTGATTTGTCACTGTGTATAGATAATCATAACATCGACTCTTTATCCAAGTCCATAGTGTCCACTCAGTCCAGGAATGGCAGGTTAGAGATGCTAGTGGTCATAGGCAAATATATAAATCTACATCAAAGAAATCAATCCATGTCTACTATTTGGACCATTCAGATTTGCATCAAGGCCAAGGGTAATTCCCCTAACCATTTATGTCAAGGAAGTTCCTTAATTTATTTTTAATGTTTAGATTTTTTTTTCTAATTACACTGATGACTGATGACTTTTTAAGGACATAACATTTAAATGGACACCCCCTTTGTTTGAAATCAAGTGGCCTATTTCTCTCTAAAATTGTTCCTTGTTATGAGTCCACCCAGAAAATAATTTCAAATGGGAAGTAAAATTTGTTGTTAACTACATAATTATTATCCAAGAAAGGTGTTCTTGGTGTCAGCACCTTACTTGGATAACATTCAGTCCATCCACTAAACATGTAGAGGATATCTAAAGAGAGAGAGTAGTCTAAAGATGGAGGTAAATGTATAAAATTTATTTGCATTTTGCAAGTGGCAATTTGGGATTTCCTGAGGTATGCTGTTTCCCTACAATGATTTTGTGACATTTATAAGTATTTCCATGGGAAGTAAATGAGTCAGAAATATAGTGATTGAGGACAGAATCCACTACCTTCAGTTCCTTATCTCTAGACTACACAGGTGCTGCTTGGGTTGGGGGAATTTGTGTCAAAAGATGGGAGGCTGCAGGCAGTTCTCTTGGCTAGATGCATGGTTTGATAATTATTTGCTGTCCATTTGTATCCACTTATCGTTTTCATTCTGACACACTTGCTGCAATACCCACACTATCTATCAGGAATAAAGGCAGATAAATCATTTGAGTAGAGAACATACTGGGGGGTATGTTGTTTGTTACCTATTTAGCAGCCTTGCACACTTATTGTACTTAAGAGAAATAGTGTCAGTTTCTGTGAAATGGAATAAACAGTGAACATTAAAATTTACACTAGTGAATGGCATAAAGTAGGGTAGCAATTACCCATCTATTGACAATATGAATACCTGCAAAGGTCAAGAATCTATGGTATTTTTAGTTTGTACTAATTTGTGACAGACTGCAAAGACATATTTGGAACTAGTGTAAGTTGTGGTCACATTTTGCTTATGTGCTAGTCCTCATAAGGGCTGTGAGGTCAATGACTTGGGATGATTTTACAGTGGGCAATGAGTATGTCTCTATTGTTTTGTGTGAGGATGTATGACAACTTGTTATTCTGAGAAACTTCACTTAAAGGAGCCATCAAAAAATGAACGTAAGTCTGGACTGTGCAATGGAATATACAAATTATGCCCATGAATTTGAGACCAATTCTATTGTGGCACAGCAATTGCGATGTGAAGTAGGGCTCTCCATCATCACGTACAGGTATTGGAATAGTCAGATTTAAAGTGTTCCATCAGGATAATTTATGGAGGTATTGGTTTGTAGGGTTTGTTCATACATGGTGTGCCATTATATAGAGATATGATGTATCTTATACATTTCTGAGAGAGCCGACATGGTCTGGGGGAACATAAGAGTGAATAGCTAACATGATAGCTCTGGCTTTGTCCATTGTGGCAGGAATAGTGGCCCTGACACACATTTCTGCTGTCAGTAGTCTAACTGGTATGAGAATTCTGCTCTCAGAAATATCAGAGGTGCAAAGATTGCCCTAGAATACTTGCACCAATTCCATTACATTCATGGTGGTATAGGTTAAAAAGTTTGCAAATATTGGCTAAGCCAAGGGCGAGGATTGTGGCAGTGATCATTTTGTCTTCCAAGGAGGACAGTGCTCCTGAATGTCTGATATAAGCTCTGGGGTAGCATCTGTGAGGAAAGGCATATAGAGATGTAACAAGGGCAGTGAAATTAATTATAAATCCATTGGCAGCAGTAACAAACTGCACAGAGAAATATATGTAACTGTTTCTTTTTGTTTTTGGAAAGATACAGGCAGCAGTGTTTCTAGGTTTTTCTGGGTAAGAAATGAAGTGTCCTGAGATCTCTCAGATCCAAAGTGGAGAAGAATTGTTTTTACCCATTGAATGGTAGATGGGAGGCTTTATGGATTTGCTTAGCTACTGGCCTCATGAGAATGAAGTAGTGTATAAGAGCACCCTGCAGAGTGTGCTTAAGGAGCGAAAGGTTACCAATATAACAGAAAAGATTGGAGTCTTGGGTACAGCTACTGAGGCTAAGTTGCCTTCAAGAACTTGGAAAGATACTGAGAGGGATTCATAATAACTTATTAGTGTGAAAATTAATTCCCTGCATGTCAAGTCCTTCTTCTAAATATAAGTGCAAAGATAAATTTTCAAATCATGGGGCAATGGGATTGAAAAGAAAGTTGAGCAGAGTTCAAACATTGTAAACCAGGCTGCATCACCAGGAATTGAGTTAAGAGTGGTAGCTGGATTAAGGAATTAAAGGTGACAAAGAACTACAAAAGGATTTATGACTCTTAGCTCTCGTTCAAATTCATAGATCTAGTTCAATTTAGAGTCAATCTTCCCTTCTTGCTTTACTGTAAGATTTGTATTTGCTGGGCAAGATAGGAAATGTAGGGACACCTACCAAAATAAAGGAGCCAGCTACAACATCAATTTCTTCTCTGCATCTTGAGAGAGGGATATGGGGCCAGAGTTGGGAAAGTGTCTTTTTTTTTTGTCCATACAGCATATAGGGATAGTACACTTAGCAGTAATCAAACCTCACTTGAGTGTGAGGCCTAAAGATTAAATGGGAGATTGTATAAGGTTGGGTACTTCTCAGAGGACTTAAAATTGTGCAAGTTCTCTGCTAGGGAAAAATGTAGAGCTTGAGGATGTTCTGAGGTCAGGGAAATAAAAACACATTTCTAATTACACTGTATGAAGGAATTTAAGTTTACATAACCTTTCACTATTTAAAAGAATTTTCGTGAGTAATCAGAAGCTACAAATGTTACTGAATTCATGTTTGGCTGCCTGTCACTCAAAAATCCAATACAGAGGGGCAAACGGAGTATGAAAGGAGAGAGAGTTTTATCAAGGAGCCAAGACTCCTGGGGAGAAGTTGTTCTTGTGCCCCAAAGAACCAGTTCTCAATTCCCTAGGCTTTATTCAAAGATTAAATAACAAAAAGGGAAAGGGGCTACAAGCTGGTGTGGAGGTAGTCTTCTGTTTTCAGAGATGATTGTCTCCATCTCATGGTTCCATGTAGCCACCAGGTGTTACTTGTAGTTGGAACATTATCTGTTCCAACAGCCTGTTACCAACTTATAGGGCCACAAAATAACATGTTGGACTTCACGTTTCCCTACCTCTTTTTGGATAATCCTCAGTCTTCAGGAGGAACAGTTGCAGAAGACAAAAGGGAGTAAAAATTTGGTTAGAGAATTCAGTCACTAACAGCAGAAGAACTCAGTTTTAGTTCCCATTCCAAGTTCAACTTTCTCAGTTTTGAGAAAATGGGAAAAGAACTATTCTGCTTACTTCCTGCTGAAATGGGTAGTCCTTTTCAATTTTTGGAATTGACTAGAGGTGGAAATTTTCCATAGTTTTATGTTTAACCTTATATTTTTTATTAGAAAAATATTAAATCTCTCTTTGATTGCTGTGTCTTAGCACTTGGACAAATTTTTGAAACTTAGTAGACACTTTACAATGGTTACAATAATCAAAATGCATGTTTGTATTATTGTCCAGATGTGTCTTTTTCTTTTCCCCCTTAGTGGTTACAGCAGATATACACTATATGTTTATTAGGTCACAAATGGTCTGATTTGCTTAGCCTTGTGTATAAAATAAAATATGTATAATTCAGAATATTTCAATCTGTAAAAGTCTCTTCCATCCTTTCCCCCTTCTGGGTGGCAACTATTTAGATAGAGTGCTCTGATTATCATCCTTATTTGGCAATGGGGTTTGGCTATCTGTGTTGGGTCTATCATGTCCCTAGGTGCTAGCCCTAATTTTCAGACATTAACGAGACTAGAGGTATGCTGATTCGGAAATATTTTACATACTATACAATTTACAGGTAAATCAAATTGTCACATAAACATATGTGACATATGTGACTTGTGTCACATAAACATATGTGACTTGCTTCATGTAGAAAAAGCAAGCAGTGACCCATTTCATGAATAGCTATAATCTGATAAATTTATTAAGAATATTTTCTCTTCTTAAGTATTGGGGCAAAGATCTAGTTAATATTAAAAAAACCTCTCAGTTTTCATGGATTCTGGTGATGGCTTATGGGGCATTTAAATTTCATCCAAAGATAGATTGTAGTGATAAGCTTCAGAAACAAAATGAGTGTCTTCTTTGTAATTCAATTAAACTTTACAGTTATGTAGCAAGACAATGAGGAATGATCTGGGAGGTGAGTTTTAGTCAGAAAACACATACATAACTGAACAGAGTTAAAATTTGTTTTCCACTGAAACCTAATGTTTTTGTATCTAAATATACCCTCATTTCTTTTCTTTTTCTTTTTTTTTTTTTCCTTTTTTACATATATTGCCAGTTTAAGGTTAACTAGTTCACAACTGAATTCTGATTTCAATATAAACTTAGCTTGACTACTGATGTAAGTGTACTTAATCAGAAACTCTCTTTTAAAGTGGTCGTGCTGAAACATTTCATAAGAGTCTCAAGCTGAACTTTTCAAAGGCTTCTCAGAGCCAGGAATGCCATGCCAAAAACATGCCAGATTTTAACTCTCAGATGTAAGTATATTCTTCCCTTTCTGACATGACCTAAATAACAACAGTCAGAAAGTGGCCTTCCTTATTTATCTAATAAAGCAGCTGTAACATATGAGTTTCCAATTTCTTGATAAATCAAGTCAGGGAGAGTAGATAGTTGTTTCCATTCTAATTACAAGTGTGTAAGTTACAAAATCACACTTAGCTCAAGGAGATGGATTTCCCTATATTTGGAAGACACAAATTAAAACCAGTAATATTTTAGACAAAATGTCTTTAAAAATATAAAACCATGACAATAACTTTTTTAATCCCATGCAACTAATACATTTTAGTAAACATTTTATGAAGACATAGGTGCTTCCATCAGGATTCTTTAATCTCTTGCTCACGTCAGCAATATGATCTGAAATAATCAGAAAGTTATATTTCTCTAAAAGTCTTTTCTATTTATCTTGTTGAAGATGAAGACTTTTTGTAAAACAAAGACTGTCTTTGAATGAACAAAAGGTTGAAACGTCACAGTTAAACGTCTTATCCCAATGCAACTGATAAGGGAACATGGCTACAATAGCTAGAATTATGACCAATAACATTATATCAGTATATATTCAAATTGTTGGAAGTTTATACAATTTTTAGAACACTTGTATTAATGATATTTGTACACAGAATGTAACTTGAGAATTTTTATTATTATTGCTTGACAATGTATATCATTTAAATTATGTTACCAAAAACGGAAAACAAAAAGCTTACTTAGTTTAATATTTCTTTCCAAGATGGGTCAGGTACTTCCTAAAAAAAAAAGCCCAAAAGCTAGCTGGAAGTCAAAAGGGCTTCAAATAGACTTTGATATTTGATAAGTTTGCCAAAAATATAAAAAAAGTTTCAAAATTCTTGGACAAATAGAATCAAGTCACTGTGAAACCATACTTATTTATTTAATCAAAGTGACAAAATGTTACAAAAGAAAATATAAGTCACTTCAAAGCAGAGACCTCACACAATCTGTGGTCAAAAGCAACACCTCAGGAAAATTCTCTTCCCTTGACATGGAACAAAAACCAAACTCCAGTCTTTCACGTGCTTACTTTTGACAACATATATATAATTACTTTCTTTTAATGTAATCCTCACCAGTCTTGACCCTCCACAAAACTCTTTTGTGAAGGTTCACTTATCAAAATTCTTCTAACATTTTCTGTAACAATATTAGTTTGCCCAAAACTTTTTTTCCATCTAGAAACTACCAACTCTATGAGAAAATTATTTCACTTTTCCCTTAACAAAGTGTGATAGCATTTCTGAAAATTTCCTTTAAGGAAACATATATCTTGCTTTTCTACTATATGCTGAAATTTTTTTTTAAATCTGGTCGCTTGAATTACATATTTAAATTAGAATTCTCAGCTCATACAAAGCTTGATTTCTAGAGAAATCTTTAGAATAAGAAATTCTGCATTCTCATTAATACTCTTTCGATAGGGAAAAATAAATGCCAATCAAAAATAAATTCTAAAACTATGTGCTTTCATATAGAAAACATCCTGCACCAATCATATTTACTAATAATCCTAAAATTCTGTAGTTCCTCTGTAAAAGGAAGTCTGTTTTCATTAATTAGTGTTTCAGCACCTTATTTTATTTTGGACTAACTTAGCTATTCAATAAACTTCTATCATACGATTTAGTACAATTCAAAATGTCAATTTATGAAACACCCCTAAAACATAATTATTCTTAAAGAATTTACCTAAAATCTCTTATCTCCTTTACACTGAACTTCTTAAAATTCCATTCAGAGCAATATTTTACTTGACAAATTCCAAATACTTATAAGAAACTATTTGTCTTCTATTGACATTAGTTAAAATAAAAGTATTTTACTAATTATACTTAGGTTTGATGACTCTAAAGACATGCCTAAATTAATTAAACATATAAATTCATCTTAATAATGAACATTTCCAGTTTCCTATCATATTTCTGACAATTCACATAAGCACTTAATTTCCTTTAATCCAATTAAGTAGAGCCTTTATAAATACTTGTTTTAAAGACCACCCAAAGATAAAGACATCTATTTTTAATGCACATGAAGACTTATATACAGACAAAATATGAGATCTCATAGTTTCATATTAAATCTTAGTCATGAATTTGGCATTATTAGCTGAAGCTCACTAGTTTATAAGTAACAGTTGGAGAGAGTGATATTTAAAATGACTTCTTCCCCCTCTTTTTCTGTCAGTCTCAGGAATTAGAGATGGTCTCCACAGGATAAATGTCCCTGAGAGCCCTGGTAGAATATCTACATTGCAAAGCCCAAGGAGAGGAAAATAAGTTCTCCTAGAAAAACTGGTTCCCTCAAGGCCGGAATTCTGAAAAGTGTTTTATAAAGCTAGATATCTCTAAGACATGTGCAAAAAGAACCTGTTTCATTTTATTTCTTCCAGTCTCTAAAGAATATTTTGGTCCACAGTGTTGAAAAGTTTTTTCTTCTTTGTCATGGAAGTACACTTACAATTCTGCCAGTCTACCAAAAATCATTAAGTAAGGACTTGAGTGGAAATGGCTATATTATCCCCCATCATCACTAGGTTTGTAGCCTTTTTCTTATGTTTCAAATGACTCATTTTCAAACAAGCAACTAATCCTGTTATTGGAACTGGTCACAACTGAGCAACTTTCCAACCCAATTGGTACCAACAACAAGTCTTCATGTCCAAATGGCACAAGGGTCCGTATAGAAATAAAGAGGTCTACCAGCCATCACTCTTGGACATACTCAGACAGGAGTATGCCTACTTCTTAAAGAAGCACATTTCCCTCATTCCACCAAAGTGAAAGTAGGCTATTAGTGCCAACTAGGTGAGAGAGATGGGGAGTCTCTGAGACAAGGAGATTTGACAGCTCCTGGGATGTCCCCAAAATACTCCCTCTCCAAGTTGGCAAGCCATGAGCAGCAGAGTTCCCATTGGTTCCAACATAACTTTTCTGTGATTCTAGATGTGGTGAGAAATATTAGGAAGCACAGGATAAGTATATACTGGCTGGCTCCAAAAAGTGTGTTATTAATCTAAGGACTGAATGCTTGCTGCTCAAGAATCCAATACTGAGAGACAAGCGTTGAGGGAAAAAAAATAGATTTATTGAGGAAGCAAGAAATCCTGGGAAGAATTACACTTATGCCCCAAAGAGCAAATACCCAATTCCCTAGGATTTGATTGGATATTATGTAGCAGAAAGGGAAAGAGGCTCCAGTTGGGACTGTGGTAATTCCAGGGATAATTGTCTCCGTCCCTTGGTTCTAAGTAGCCTCATGGTCTTGCTTGTGGTTAGAATATTATCTGTGTCATCAGTCTGTATTCCTCCTGGAGTGCACCAGAGGGCCCTGCTTGATTTCAGAAAATAAAAAAAATAAAAATAAAAATTCATAATTTAATAGTAGTAATAATACTAATAATAGTAACAGTAATAATAGTAATAGTAGTAAGAGCAGTAATAGTAATAATAGTAATAATAATAGTAGTAGTAGCAGTAGTAGTAATAATTTAATAATAATAATAATAACAACCTTAACATCAAGAACAATAATAATAATAACAATAATAAAACAACAACAACAATAACAACAACAACAACAACAACAACAATAATAATAATTTGGCAGGCATTATCGAAGACTTAAAAATATTAGCCTAACCTTACATATAGGTCCATAAATCAGGCTCCCCATAAAGATTTAGATTGAAATTAGAGGTGAGAGAAAGAGATAAATCCTCTGAATTAATGGCAGAGAAAAATCACAGTCTGTCAACTAAGAAATTCAGTTTCCACATGTGCACTGTTAGGGGGAATGTAAAGTTGTGCAGGCACAATGGAAAATAGTGTAGCATTTCCACAAAATAAACTATAAATATATTTACCTTATGATCCAGCTATTCTACTTCTGGGAACCAAAGGAAAGAAAAACACTAATTCAAATAGATACCTGCACAACCCTGTTCATAACAGCATTATTTGAAAAAGCTAAATATGGAAGCAACTTAAGTGTGTAAGTACACTAGCCATAAAAAACCCAGGAAAACGTGCTCTTTCAATTCGTCAAAATGCATGGAATGTGAAGGCATTTTGCTACTTGAATTATCAGAGTAAAACCGATGTTATGTGACCTCACATATGTGTGGAATTTAAGACAAACCCAAACTACAAGAAATCAGCCCAAACTCACAGAAAAAGAGATCAGACTTGGCTACCAGAGGTGGGCTATAGTGGTAGGTGGAATTGCAGGAAAGTCATCCAAAAGTACAGATTTCTACTTATAGGATAAAAAAATTCCTGGGAGTGTAATATACACCATGATGAGTATACATAATGCTGCTGTAATATATGGATGTGCAAGGAAAATAGTGACTGCCAGTCCATTAAACAAAAATGCTTTCTGCAATGAAGGCTTCAGCCACCGAAGTCTTTCCCTACCTTGATACCCTCTTCAGGGAATTTAGGTAGGAAAAACAAAAAAAATCCAGGGTTCTGGACACTGGTCCTAGATAGCTATGATAACTATCTTAAGAATAATTTCAGTGAGCTTAGTCTCTTTTATCTTCCCATGTATAGAAAATCCCTGAAATCACTATATGGCAATGACACCCACTTTTTATGTCATTAGCAGTAATCTTTTGATATTCAACTATGTTCTCTTGTTTTCTATGTTGTTTTTCTTGTCAAAAACTCGTATAAATTGTACCTCATTGCTTACTTATTCAGAGCAATTTCTGAGGGCTATCAAAGAGGAGGTCTCCTAGGAAATTTCTCAGAATGGTCCCTGAATAAATCTTAACTCACAATGTCTAGGTGGTATATTTTCCTTTAGTCAGCCTAGAAAAGTTACTGAGAAAGTCGATAGAAAGAGTTCCCTTCACAAGGAAAAGTTTCTTTTGCATTTTATTGCATCTGTGTGAAATGATGGATGTTATCTTTCAAAATATATGCAAATTACATTCTCATATTTTACACCTTAATTTTCAATACAGTTATATATCACAATTATTCTCAATAAAATTACAAAAAGTGAGAGAAATCCAGGTTTTTAATTCTCCATGTTAATTGTTCTGCAAGTGTGACAGAGGATCGGCTGATAATGACTATTGCCCCCTATAAGGGGAAATTTAGGCCTTCTGAGGTTGCTGGAGTCTAGAGAGGTTTTTTTTAAAACTTTTCCTTTTTTTAAATTAGAGCAAATGTGTTTTCAATTTCCAGGATTTGACAGTAGCTTCAAACAGATTGAGATAAACAAGATGGGTTCATTCATTGGTGAGGAGGCTCTGAGCTGTTCTCAGTCATTACACTATTTTCTAAAAGAAACACAAATTGCATGGCAAGACATATGGGATTCAATTTTTTCATCCCTCTGTCTCTCTCTCTCTCTCTCAGTCATTATCTCTCCCTATTCCTATATCTCTCCCTCTATCTGTACTCTATCTCCATCTTTACCTCATTCCTATCTCCATCTCTTCCTCTTTTTGTTTCCTTTTCCTCTAAACAGTCTTTGATGCACTGGGTAATAACTTCTGTAATAACAACGAGACGTTATTCTGCCCACTCCTTCATGCTATCTTGGACTTTTACATCAGGGAGCACACATTGACCATGATGGAAAAGAAAAGTGACCTATGTCCTTTGGCCCCTGGACTTAAACTGCCCTTGGAAAATGTGTATACATCTTTCTGTAAATGCTTGGGGATGCTTGGACCCCTTCTAAGTAGACAATTCACACTTAGAGCAGTTGGACTTTGAGAATTTAGTCTCTATGATTGCTCTTATTAGTTTTGAAATATCAGCCTCTTGCAGGGCCACTTCTTTGTCATTTCCAAAGACCCTGGGAGGAGACATGGTCACCAGTTTCCCCTGTGTGAGTGATATTCCCAGAAGCTCATCTGGCTTGGTGTATAAGTGCAGTCTGGTCAGAGGTGGGAGTACCGCTTCCAAACCAGTCAAGGTTTCTATGAATGGTGATATGATTAGTCCCTAATCTTTCTCCTTCCCCTTTACACTTGGTAGGGTCTTCTGAACATGGGTTTAACTGGCTTCAATATATTAATAAATCTATGATTATCAAGTGACATGAGTTCTTTGTGGCAGGGGTCCAAGATACATTCATAAAGAGCACTGCATGAGAAGGACTGGATATGATGCAGTCCAATTACAGAGCCCTAGGTAGTAGGTGGACTTATAAGTGACAATGAAACAGCCCTCACTGTGTGCTTTCTGAGCCTCTGCTTAAAGTTGTTTACTGTCTATTAGCAGATAGGTCAGCAACCTTCACAACCTGCACTTGGAGGAACACAGCCCAGAGGTCAGATAGAAAAAATTTCTCTACCTCTTGTAAGGAAGGAAAAAATAAAAGAGGCAGCTGAGTGATTGAAGGGTTTCCTGGAGAAGCAAGAGGAGGTTGGAGAATAAAGCAACATGTAGAGAACATTACGAGCCATCAGGAAACTTCAAGTCAAAACTTCAGTGTGATACCTCCTCTAAGAATAGCTATCATCAAAAAGAACACAAATGGCAAGTGCTGTTGTGGATGTGGAGAAAAGGGAATCTTTGGAAATGGCTGGTATAAATGAAAATTGGTCGACTCACTGAGGAGAACAGCAAGGAGGTTCCCCAAAAATTTAAAATAAGACAATGATATGACCCAGAAATTCCACTCCTAGGTATATACTCAAAAAAATAATTAAAAACACTCATTCAAAACGACATGTTCACCCCAAAGTTCAGAATAATATCATTTACAATTGCCAGGCTATGGAGTTAACCTAAGTGCTCATCAGGAGGTGAATGAGTAAAAAGATGTCGTATATACTTACAACAAAGACTTGCTCATCGAAAACTTAACACACAAAACAAAACAAATCAAAAGGAAAGAGAACAAAACAGGACCTCCCTGAATATCTCCCTTTCACAGGAACTCACCCCACCCCTCAGAACCTCTGAAAATAATACAGATAAGATTTCACTATTTGCATCAACACGGATTGACAAGGAGGGCATTATGTTAAGTGAAATAAGTGAGAGAGAAAAAGGCAAACATGATACCACATAGATGTGGAATCTTAAAACTCCAACAAAGTAGTGAATATAACCAAAAACTGGAGACTCACAGATACAGAGAAATGGCTGGCTACCAGAAGGGAGGAGGGAGACACAATATAGTTGTGAATGAATCAGACATATAAAGGATGGGTGTTAAAAAGGCTCAAGGATGTGTTCTTCAATGTAGGGCATATAATCAGTATTTTGTAATAACCATAAATGAAAAGCAACCTTTTAAATTGGACACAAAATTAAAATAAAGAAATTTGTTGATGAAGTAGGTCCCAATTTGGGGGAGGCCGATCAGGGAGCTGGGGTATATTGTGTGCAGAGAAGTGCAGCAGGAATTGCTAAAATTTGTAGAGTGTTTGTGAATCTCAACTTTTGTTATAGGTCTGATTTTTGTTCTCCAGTATTTTTTTTTCTCTAATCAGCCCCTAAGCCTACACAGAGTAAACTTTTTTTGCATCCTTGTCAATTAGACATTCCCATAACTACAAATAGAATATTTGCATAGGATAAGAGCTCTCAAAATTAATTTAGTTATCAAAGATTTTTCAAATTATACTATCCATCATCTAGTCATTGATGGTTGTGATCTTCAAGGGTAAAAGCATTCCACATGTGGCAAAAAATCAGAAAGACTTCTGGTGGAAATACCTGGAAGAAAATTTCTAGGCTTATAATAAACTTTCCTCAGGAACCCAAGATGTGGCTATGGAGTGGGTAAAAATGTTGTTCTCCCATGACCCAAAATGACCACTCCCAAAGATTGCCAAATACAGGAAAGGCCAATGCCAGAGTTGGTTAAGATGTTATCTGTGAAAACTCATGTTCCTGTTTCCCTCAAAAGTGAGATGCCTCTAATTTCAGACCTGTTAACCTGTGACATCAGAGCAAATGATATCAGGATGGGATTCTTTCACCTCTGACAAGACAACAAGACCACAGGTTTGAGATCCTAATTAAGAATTTCTACTGAGAACTAGAATGATCAGTCATTTTACTTATGCATTTTGCACTTCAGATTTTTAACTCAAGGGCTAGCTGCCAGGTACAGGCCCAAGGAATGGCAATGAAAGTCAGTGGAAACTAAAACAGCATGACCTTGTGTGTTTCTCCCTGGCACAAATCTTTTCTATGTCCCCCATTTCCTTGCTTGTTATGAAATCAAAAGGCTTTGGATATTCAGACTGCCTCCCAGGGGAGACCTATGCAGTCATTCACACTGAATGGTGTACTTGGATTTGAGACGAAAGTGGAAATATCACAGCATTCCTCCAGGATATGAGAAGTCAGATTCATGTGGTAGATGACTCCAATGACCACGCTGTTGAAGCCACGCTGCGAGTCTCAAATTGTCTCTCCAGTATGTTTTCCTGGATTCCCCGGAAACTAAGATGTGTTTTCAGCAAGGATATTTTATTTCTTCTTCTCCCTGTGCTAGGAGCGTTATTTACTCTTTGACTTTTACTTTATTTTATTCCTCTCCAATGTGAAAGAGGACTGTAAAAAAGCCACTAAGACTGCTCTAAAAGGCCCCAAGAATGAAAACTTCACTCTGTGCATCTATACTCCTCAAGTTCTCTGAAAATCTTACACCATCATTACTTTCAATTGTTTCTCAGATAAATTGTCTACCCCTCCTCACTTATTACTCCTTCTAGAAATTTAACTTTTGCCTTGGTCTGTGAGATAATCCTTTGATGCCTCATATCATCTACCTTTCTATGTGTCTGTACATTTCTTCCACAGGCTTTGGGATTTTTGTTCTCTTGTTTCTAGTAGCTGCCCCCAGGTGATGAGGCTGGATGGAGGCTTATGCAGGGATCCTAGCAAGAGAAATCAGTGCCTGTCCACTACCGGGTGGAGATTGGTCCAAAACCTCTGTTGGGTAGGGCTGTGTCTAGAAGCATTTGTGGTTCAGGAGGTCTATTGATGGGTGTGGCAGTGTTCTCACCCAGGATGTTGTTTGACCCAAGGCTTCCCTACAGGCCCTCGGGTTGGGTTAGGACTTGGTGCTAATGATCCAATCAAGCTGCCAGCCCAGGAAAGCTCAGGTACATTAACAATCCCAGAATGTCCACCACCAGCATTTATGTCACTGGAGTGAGCCACAGCCATGCCCCTTGTCCCCAGAAGACCCTCCAAATCTAGCAGGCTGGACAGGCCCAGGTTTCTATGAAATCACTGCTGCTGACCTTGGACCTCATGCACACAAGATTCTGTGTGCACTTCCCAAGCAAATGGATTCTCTATTTCACCCATTCCTATTGAGCTCCAGGACCAAGCCTCATTGGCCTTGAAAATCTGATGCCTAAGGTTGGCCTTCTCTTTCCAATGTCAGAACCCAAGCTGGTGACCCTGATGAGAGGCATAGATCTCTAACATTTGTGGGAGGGCCTCTACCATGTAACAAACCTTCAGCTTGTTGGTCACCCACCTTGGGGGTATGGGGCCCAATTTTCTCATGAACACATCACTCCTACTATCCTGCTGCAGTTCCCTCTTTATGTTTCCAGTTGTAAAAGATCCTTTTGAGTAGGTTCCAGTATTTTTTTAACAGATGTTTAGTATTCAGTTATGAATTTGTTGTACTCATGAGAGAGGCGACCTCATGGTCCTACCACTCTACCATCTTGACTGGAAATCTAAAAGCCCCTAAGAATTAGTGTTATCATGTTCATTCTTTCCATTGGAGGAATCCCTGGATAACACCTCAAAACAGCAGGAAGCAGCCAGAGGAGAGCGATGCCCTTTCCCATTTTCCAAAGAAACGGAAGGGATGAACTGGCAGTGCTGATGTGATTGTGTAGAGAACCACCATGATAACTCCTAAGATAATCAGGTCTGCTCTTCTAGCTAAACTGCTATTATGACTAATATGCTCTTCTCACTCTGCATTCTTTTCTTAGAATAACATCCTTAATCCCTAGAGGTTTTGAAAGAAAGTCATGATGCAAATCTCACAACAATTTGTCAAACCACCTGAATTCCTCTAGAACAATAGCACGATCTTATCAAGGTGAAAGCAAGGTAGTCCCTGCTCACACCCTGATTCTTAGAACCCTCTTGTTCCCATTTATCTATAAGACTCCAAGAATCTTACCCTAAGACCGGCTCACAGTCTGTAAGGTGTTAGCTTGCTGTGTCACATTTTGCCTGGCAAAGTAGTCAAGCTGTTCTCTTCTAATTCTCCAAAATCCAAGCTGCAGAAACTCAACTTGGCTTTGTTGTACTAAAGCTGGTATTCAGCAACAACGCCAGGTAGAATACATTATTAATTGGATACAAACCAATTTCTAAAGATACCAAAAGTAATGGAATGAGAAGTCATCCCTTTTTTGTTTGTTTGTTCATTTGATTTTTGTAATTGGTGACCCACTCAGGGCAAAGTGTGTCCAGATGGAAACTGGCCCAGAGAAATCTATAAACTCACCATTCTGTGACTCTCAAATGATAAGCTTATGAAACCTGTTCCTAGGACCTAACTTGTGGCTGTCCCATTTAAGGAAAAGGAGAAAAAGAGAGAGACAAGTGAAAAGTGTGGCTACTTTGAGAGTAAATGACCAATAAGAAGTGTCCAATTCCACACAAACCCAAAGATCAGCTTCACTCAAATGTTTTATCCTGCTAATCTAAATTTGGAAAAGAAAGTAGCAGAAAACATTCCTAAATGCTTCTCTTGACTTCACCAAACCCTACAGAGAGAAATTCATGAAGCTGATTTTAGTAAAAATGATTTTCTTTTGTGATTCTTCCAGGGGATCCAGACCTCAGCTGCAGGTTCCTGGCCTGGGGAAAGTGGACTGTCTAACCTTTCTGCTCTCTGATCATGTTATCAAGATGGTAGGAAAAGAAAAATTTGGTTGACTGAAATGAAATCGCACAATGTGAGAGTTGTGAGTTAAGTTTTATGTGGGGACAAAATCAGGACTGTAGCCCAGCAGACAGTATTTTAGACAGCTCAGTGAACCTGCTCTGAAGAGGCAGGCGGGAAGGTCAGAAATATGCATGATTTCAGTGAAGAGAAGGTTACTTGCAGTCAAGCACACATTTAGGCAGAGGCTTGTTAGTACTGAGGAGCAGATGTCAATTTTCATGATTTTATTTCTTCTTTAGATATAAGGAAATGCAAACATTTGGGCTCACAAAAGTCTTCTGAAAGTACTTAACTAACTGCAGTCCTGTTCTGCCAGGTTTTTCCAGAGCACAGATTGTCTTACTCCTGATCTCACCCTGAACTCCTTTCAGGATGTCACAAAGGTCAATGGTTACAGTGGATTGTGACTTAATCCTTGCAGAAGAATATGGCAAGTGCCAATTTGTAGTTTGTAGTTTTTCTCTATCATGTTGAGTTCCACGTCCAAGTCTGCAAAATATACTGACAACAAAGAGAGAAATAGGAGAGAAGACATGACAATTTAATTGGTTCTAAACAACTCTATGTGATGTGGGTAGGATAGAAGGGGTTCAGACAGAGAAGGGAATACCCACCAAATATAGACATGTTTTGAAGTTTTAATGCCATTTGGGTAAAGGACAATCACCTCAAAGGAAAGTGAGAAGACAAATGAAATGGACTTTGAGGGCCACAAATGATCAGAAGGTAAATACATGTGTGGGTAAACTGACTGTGATGATAGGGGCTTGTTAGTAAGGTTTAGCTAGATGCTCTGTCATTGCCACCTCACCTCCAGGGTTAAGATTATTATATTCTCCTTCCTGGTGAGAGAAGTGCATGGGTGTGCATGTGTATGCATCTGTGTGGGGAGGTTTTGTGGGGGAGGAGAAGTAAACTTCAAACTGGAATTTGTTTTGAGTTCAGGAAGATGAGGTTGGACAAGGACACCATCCTGTGTCTGCTTTTACTCAACTGCCTTCAATTCAAAATAATTCCTATGCCAGAGAGGTGCATTTTTGTGTGACTTTATTATGATTTCCTACAATCTTCGTTGGTAAGTAGGTAAAGTGGGTAAAGTAAAACAATGGGCTCAGAAGTCTGAATTCCTCTTCAAGTGTTTTATAAATAACCACAAAAGGTTTATGTCTCTCCTGAAGAATACCCTTATCTCCTGTGGCTGTACATCAGAGGCTGCTGAAACCAAGCCAAACCCTTAACCTCATGGTGTAAGCAGATTTTGGCAGGAAAGATGTTTTTGCAGTAAAGAGCTGTTTACAGAAGACCCATTTTTCTTTTCCAGGCACCCTAAGACGTTACTAGGATCACACAATACCTTGCCTAACATGTTGGTTCTTTCCTAAATCAAAGAAGTAAAATTGGGAAAAGATGATCATATCTCTCTTGTAGTTTCCCATCCAGTAAGTCTTGTGAAGAAACAGTGAACAAGATAGCATCTAAGGAAAATATACAAGGAGTTGACATGCTTCCATGGCAATACTGCACACAGTAGGAAGTGATGAAGCCTTTGATGTCCTATCTCAATGATTAACTGAGATCACTCCTTCATTCCCTTTGCAATGTTCATGTTTGAGCAAAAATTTCAGAGACAATATTTGGGGAAATCTAAGCCTATTATCTCCCCAGGTTGCCAGCTTTCTGATTAAAAACATTTGTTTCCAGCAATATTTTTTCGATGTTCTATTGATTTTTTTTTTTTTGAGATGTGAGTGGCTGAACCAATGTCAGTAACAAGAGTGGTGGACAAATTACAATGCAAGTTGATTTCTCAATTTCACAGTAGATCTCCAGTCAAAGTGAGGATACTTGTTGAAGAGGAATGAAAGCCTGAATATTGGAAAGGGGATATGTGAGGAAAACGAACCTCTAAATTCTGATGACTCTTATTTGTCAATAAAAGTAATCCTTCCACTCCTATTTGAGGAGATTAAGACTCATTGCCTGAGGCAAGTCTAATCATCTCCCATGAGGTATTTGCATTGCAAGGTACGACCAACCTCCACTGTCTCTCCTGCTTCTAGAGTGCAAGAAAACTCAAGGCCCCAGCAGGCCCCACGAATTGAGGTACAAAATCTGGTCCATGAGCAGGAGGCCAAGATGGTGGATTGGAAGGACATTCATAGCCCACCCTCTCCCACAAACGCACCAAGATTCATATCCACAGACCCTCTCAGCCTACCAGAGCTCCAGCAGAACTCCGACAGAACATTGTCCTCTTCAACAGATAGAGATGCCAAAAATCTGGTAGGAGAAAAGGAAATAAGAGAGAAGAAAGGGCAAAACAGTTTGGGACAGTTCCCTCAGGGTGGGAGTGGCAAAGGAGGACTGGCTCTCGCTTGCTGTGTCACCCTTCTCCAACTGAGAGGCCAGAGGGACAGAGGGGAAAACTCCGAGGCTCGGATTTGTACAGAGCAGCCCTTGACTGACAGAACTTAGTGAAATGGGCACAGAGGGTCCCTGTGACACCCTGCCCGAGATGCGGGCTGACAGCTGGGGAGAGCCAGGCTGCCCGAGCCGGGCATTGAGTGGGTTCGACTGCACTAAGGCAGCCCCAGGGTACTGCATGGGACTGCGTGCCGTGGCTGTGGGTGCACAGGGCAGAACAAACTGGTCCCTCCATAAAAGAACATGGCTGTTGTGCCCTGGGGGTGAGGGTGCATACCCACATCCCTGAAAACCTACAGAAAGTTTTCAGGTGAAGAGAGGTGGGGTTCAGGCATAGCTGCCATTTCCTCTGGTGCTTAGCACCCTGGTGGGGATGGGGGCAAAACCTGCATCTGTGCCTAAGGGCTTAGCTGCCTCAAAGGGCCAGACGAAGACTTGGCTGCAGCCTGAGGTAGATAGGATCCTTCCGTCCTGGTCCCTCAGAGAACTTGCTGCACCAAGACAAACAAGGAGCTGGGTTTTGGCCAGGAGCAGGGACAGGACTATTCCTTTTCCTTCCCTGAGCCCGCCTGCAGAGTGCCGACCCAAGGCAGTGCGTGCAGAGGCAAAAAGCAGTGGAGTGACCGGCCGTGGGAGATGGCAGGTGTCCCCCTGCCTTTCAGGTAGGAACACAGCCCCTGAATGTGGTGCTTGGATTGGGTGCGACCAACCCTCAAACCTGGCCAGTCTGCAACACCTGACTGCAGCATTCAGAGGGGCAGTGAACTGCCTGCCACCAACAAAGGAGAGCTGCACCTGACCTAGTGTTGGGAGGAGGCGTGATCTGCTTGCTGACCGACACTGGGATGAGCACAGACGAGGGTACCAATGGAGGGCCCAACTGGAAACAGCAAGCTGAGCTTCCAAAACAGGACAAAGACAAAAAGACTTCACATTAAATGCAGACAGTCTCCAGGAGAATACTGAACACTTCCATTTATTTTTTTTAATCTGTTGTACCTTTTCTATTTTCTATTATCATTTTAATTTTTACTTCTTAAACAATTATATATATTCCCATTATTAATTCCCCTAAATTTATTTTAAATATTTTTATTATTATTATTGTTAAAATTTTGGCTTCAACTGTTTCTTCTATTATTCATTATACAACGTTTTCAAATGTTATCTCCCTTCTTTTAAACTTCTTTCTCTGTCTCTCTTTTTATCTCTTTTCTAAGTTTTATTCCTACCTAGGCATTAGATAGGTAAACTCCTTAAGGACAACAACAGATAACTGATACTCCATAAACCACCATGCCAGAGAGGTATTAGCAAGATGAAGAAGCAGAGAAGTCATTCCCAATTAAAAGAACAATGGAAATCGCCTGAAAGAACAATCAATGAGATGCACATCGATCGCCTACTACATCAAGATATCAAAAAGGAGTGATCAAAATACTGAAGGAGTTAAAAGAGATAGTGTTGAGAGATATAAAATATGTCAAACTGAAGTGGAGGCTACAAAGAAGAGACAAGTAGAAATGGTAAACTCACCAGCTGAGATTATGAATGATCTAAAGGCTGTGCAAAGCAGACTAGATAATGCAGAGGAACAAATTAGTGACCTAGAATACAGGACAATAGTAAGCACCAATCAGAAGAGCTACGAAGATAAACAAAAAAAAAAAAAATGAAAATAGCATAAGGATGTGTGGGATAATAAAAGTGTGCCATTCTTCACATAATATGGGTCCCAGAGGGGGAAGAAAGATCAAAGGTATAGAAAAGGTTATCTGAAGTCATGAATGAAAAACTTCCCCAACCTAAAGAAGAAATCAGATATCCATGTACAGGAAGCTCAGAGGGTCCCAATCAGGAAGGATCCCAAACAGACCCCCACCAAGACATATCATAATCAAGATGGCCAGAGTCAAGGATAGAGAAATTATCCTAAGGCAGCAAAAGAAAGCAAATAGTGAGTTACAAGGGGAACCCCGATAGGCTCTCAGTCTGATTCTCTACACAAACACTACAGGCCAGAAGGGAGAGGCAAGATATATTCAAGTCCTGAATGAAAAAACAGATTCAGCCATAAGATACTTGATCCAGCCCAAAGCTATTCCTTTAGGATAGAGGAGACATAAAGAATTCACAGACAAGAAAAGCTACAAGAGTTCAGCAACATGAAACGCATGCTAAGAGAAATATTGTAAGGCCTACTCTAAATAGAAAAGCAGCAGGGTGCTACAGAAATGAGAAACTCACAACTTGAAAAGTGATAACTCATGAATTACAAACAAATAAAAAACGAAATTATAAAAGAAGACGTATATATCATTGAGAGTGGAAGAGACAGTCAAGAGAACATAGAAATCTTTTTTCTTTTTTTTAAAATTTTTTTGTTCTCTGGAGGATGGATTTGAGATCATGTTACTATCAGTTTCAAAAACAGTAATAGTAATGGGCTAATAGACTTACAAAAAAGGGTAACCACAAGCCAAAACAGACAAGTGAGTCATAAAAATGAATAAGATCCATGGAAACACAAAGGAAAGTTACCAAACCATAAAAGGAAGAAGAAAGGAGCAAGGAGGAAATACCAACTCAACTGCAAAGATAAGTACAAAATGGCAATGAACACACATCTTCATTAATTACTGTCAATGTTAATGCACTAAATGCTCCAGTCAAAAGACATAGAGTGGCAGACTGCATAATAAAGCAAGAACCTTCAATATGCTGCATACAAGAGACTCAGATTAGGGAGGAGGACACATAGAGATTGACAGTGAAAGGATGGAAAGGATATTCCATGCAAATGGAATAGCCAAAAAAGCAGGTGTTGCAGTACTGATTTCAGACAAAACACTTTAAAACAAAGGCCATAAAGATAAAGAAGGACATTTTATAATGATTAAAGCAGTGATACATGTTGAGGATATTACACTCATTAATACATATGAACCCAATATAGGAGCACCTAAGTACATAAAAGAATTACTAACAGAGATAAAGGGGAATATTGATGAGAATACTATCATAGTTGGAGATTTTAACACCACATTAACATCACTACACAGATCTTCCAGACAGAAAATAAATAAGGCAAAGAGAAATTAAATAATACAATAGAAAAATTAGATTTGGTGTATATTTTCAGAGCATTAAACCACCGCCAAAATAGGATACACATTCTTTCCAAGTGCACATGGGACACTTTCCAGGATTGATCGTGTACTTGGGCACAAAGGAAAACTCAGCAATTTTAAGAAGATAGAAATTATCTCAAGCACCTTTACTGACCACAATGCCATGAAACTAGAAATCAACAACAGAGAAACAAAGGAGAACAAAAGGAAGACATGGAGAATAAACAATATGTTATTAAAAAAAATGTGTCTATGAGGAAATCAAAACTGAAATTAAAAAGTACCTTGAGACAAATGAAAATGAAAGCACAATCACACAAAATTTGTGGGACACAGCAAAGGCAGTGCTAAGAGGGAAGTTTATAGAAATACAGGCCTTCCTCAAAAAAGAAGAACAATCTGAAAGAAACAACTTAACCCACCAGCTGAGTGAACAAGGAAAAGAAGAACAAAATCCCCAAAATGCAGCAGAAGGAAGGAAATTATAAAGATTAGGGAGAAAATAAATAAAATACAGATTAAAAAGACCATAGAAAAAATCAACCAAACCCAAAGGTGTTTTTTTGAAAAAGGAAACAAAATCGACAAACTCTGGCCAAACACACAAAGAAGAAAAAAGAGAGATCACAAATTAGCAGAATAAGAAAGGATAATGGAGATATTACAACAAATAAAAGAGAAATACAGAATATCATACAAGAATATTACAAAAAGTATATGGAACCAAACTGGATAACCTAGAGGAGATGGACAAGTTTCTGGAAACACACTGTCCACCAAGACTGAATCAAGAAGAAACTGACCCCTTGAACAAACAGATCACTAGAAATGAAATTGAATTAGCAGTAAAAAAAAAAAAAAAAAAAAAACCTCCCTACAAATAAATGTCCAGGGCCAGATGGCTTCACCAGGGAATTCTACCAAACATGCAAAGAAGAACTCATACCAGTCCTTCTCAAACTTTTCCAGAAGTTCAAAAATGAGGGAATACTCCCAAACGCATTCTATGAAGCCACTGTCACCCTCATACCAAAACCAGGCAAAGACACTACCAAAAAAAGGACTTATATGCCAATATCACTGATGAAAATAAAGCCAAAATTCTCACCAAAATATTAGCAAATAGAATCCAACAACACATAAGAGTTTATACATCATGACGAAGTTGGGTTCATCCGAGGGACACAAGGGTGGTTCAACATATGGAAATCAATCAATGTAATAATGTAATAAATCCTATCAACAAGAGAAAGGACAAAAAACACGTGATCTTCTCAATAGGTACAGAAAAAACATTTGATAAAATTCAACACCCATTCATGATAAAAACTCTCACCAAAGTTGGTATAGAGGGAACAACATAATAAAAACCTATATATGACAAACCTACAGCCAACAAAGTACTCAAAGTTGAAAAATTCAAAAGATTCCCACTAAAATCTGGGACAAGACAAGGATGCCCACTATCACCACTCCTATTCAACATAGTCTTAGAAGTCCTAGCCACAGCAATCAGGCAAGACATAGAAACAAAAGGGATCCAAATTGGAAAAGAAGAGGTAAAATTGTCACTATATGCCAACAACAGGTTACTGTATATAGAAAACCCTAAAAGGTCCACACAAAAACTAATAGAGCTGATCGAAGAATTCAGCAAGGGAGCAGATTACAAGATTAACGTTCAAAATCAGTGGCATTTCATTACAGTAATGATGAATCAACAGAAAAAGAAAGAAAAGAAACAATTCCCCTTATAATAGCACCCAAAGTAAAAAATATCTGGGAATAAATCTAACCAAGTAGGTGAAAGAATTATACAGGGAAAACTGTAACCATTGTTGAAGGAAATTAAATAAGACTTAAAAAAATGGAAAGATACCCCATGCTCTTGGATTGGAAGAACAATATTGTTAAAATGGTCACACTGTCCAAGGCAATCTACAGATTTCATGCAATCCCTATCAAA
Source organism: Camelus ferus (assembly GCF_009834535.1). NCBI lineage: Eukaryota > Metazoa > Chordata > Mammalia > Artiodactyla > Camelidae > Camelus > Camelus ferus. Next base: position 25,921,020 of record NC_045731.1, read on the forward strand.
TTACCAAGGACATACTTCATAAAAGTAGAAGAATTCGCAATAAAATTTATATGGAAACACAAAAAAACTAGAATTGCCGAAAGCATTACTGAAGAGAAAGAAAGAGGCTGGAGGAATAACTCTCCCAGACTTCAGAAAATACTATAGAGCTACAGTCTTCAAGACA
>NC_045731.1:25921285-25988550 GCF_009834535.1 Camelus ferus
GTGATGTATGTATCGTGTTCGGAACATGGAATGTCACGGTGATTGAAAGTGTACCGTACATGTTTATTGGGTAAAACACGCTCCATCAGAATTTTACTGCGCATTCAGCCTCATTTTCAAACTGGAAAATGGAAAAATCTCTGAAATCAGAGTAAATAATTCTAGGTGTAAATATGCCTTGTATGGTGATAGACAGATCGTTAATCCACATGCTCACAACTCAGAAAGGAATATATGTCTAATTCGTAATGCATGTAGTGTGTTTAGAACATGGGTAGTCATGATGAGGGAAACTATATACTTTATATATCTTTTTGGTAGAACTCACTCCAAGAAAATTTCTCTGTGCATTCAACCTCATTTTGGTAACTGGCCTTAGGAAAAAGATGAGAAATCAGAGTAAATGATTCTAGGTGTTTATATGCCTTGTATGGTGGATGAAAGATCTTTTGTCCACATGCTAATAACTCAGTAATGAGTATTTGTCGAATCCATGATGAATGTAATGGGTTCGGAACACGGAATGTCACGGTGAGGAATTCTAATTAAATTACATGTCTATTTTGTAGAAGTCACTCCAAGACTATTTTTCTGTGCATTCTGCCACGATTCCGAAACTGGCTACAGGAAAACCTGCGAAATCACCGTAAATGTCTCTAGGTGTAAATATGCCTTGTTTGGTTGATGAAAGTTCTGTAATCCACATGATCACAACTCTGTAATGAATGTTGGTCTACTCCATGATGCATGTAGCGTGTTCAGAACATGGAATGTCATGGTGAGTGAAAGTGTACCGTACATGTCTATTGGATAGAACTCGCTCCAGGATATTTTCTGGGGCATTCTGCCTCATTTTCGAAACTGGCCTTAGGAAAAAAGCTGTGAAAAATTGTAAATGTTTCTAGCTTTAAATATGCCTGTATGGTGGTTGAAAAATCGTTAACACAAATGCACTTAACTCAGTACTGAGGTTTGTCAAATCCGTGAAGCATGTAGTGTATTCGAATCACAAAATGTCACAGTGTGGGAAAGAATGTAAATTGCATGTCTATTTTGTAGAACTCACTCCAACAGATTTTTTCTGCACATTCTGCCTCAATTTCGAAACTGGCTTTAGGAAAACCTGTGAAATCACTGTAAATGTTTCTAGGTGTAAATATGCCTTGTATGGTGGATGAAAGTTTGTAATGCACATGATCACAACTCTGTAATGAATGTTTTCGAATCCGGGTTGCATGTAGCGTGTTCAGAACATGGAATGTCACGGCGAGTGAAACTTCGTAAATTAAATGTCTATTGTGTAGAACATGCTCTAAGAGGAATTTTCAGAGCATTCTGCCTCATTTTCGAATCTAAACTTAGTAAGAGTTTTGAAATCAGAGTAAATGTTTCTTGATGACCATATGGATTGTATGGTGGATGAAGTTCTGTAAACCACATGCTACAACTCAGTATGATGATTGTCGAATCCGAGATGCATGTATCGTATTTGAAACACGGAACATCACAATGTGTGAACTATGTAAATTACATATTTCTCGGGTAGAACTCACTCCAAGAGTATTATTCTGCGCATTCTTGCCCATTTTCTAAACTGGCTTAAAGAAAACCTGCGAAATTACCATAAATGTTTCTAGGTTTAAATATGCCTTGTTTGGTGGGTGAGAGTTCTGTAACCCGAATGATCATAACTCTGTAATGAATGTTGGTCTACTCCAAGATGCATGTAGTGTGTTCAGAACAGGGAAAGTTACGGTAAGCGAATATATGCAAATTACATGTCTATTTGGTAGAACTCGCTCAAAGAGGATTTTTCTGTGCGTTCTGCATCATTTTCATACCTGGCCTTAGGAAAAACTGTGAAATCAGAGTAAGATTTCTAGGTGTATATATGCCTAGTATGGTGGATGAAAGTTCTGTAATCCACATGATCACAACTGTGTAATTAATGTTTGTCGAACCCGTATAGCATGTAGCGTGTTCGGAACATGGAATATCACGGTGAGTGAAAGTGTACCGTACAAGTCTATTGGGTAGAACTCGCTCAAAGAGTATTTTTCTGGGCATTCTGCCCCATTTTCCAACCTGGTCTTTGGAAAAACATGAAATCAGACTAAATATTTGTAGGTGTAAATATGCCTTGTTTGGTGATTGAAAGATCATTAATCCACATGCTCAGAACACCTTAATGAGTGTTTGTCGAATTCGTAATGCATGTAGTGTGTTCGGAACACGGAATGTTACGGTGAGAGGACTATGTAAATTATGTACCTTTTTGGTAGAACTCGCACCAAGAGGTTTTTCTGTGCATTCTGCCTCATATTGGAATTTGGCCTTACGAAAAATATGAGAAATCAGACTAAATGTTTCTAGGTGTATATATGCCTCGTATTGTGGATGAAAGATCTTTAATCCACATGTTCACAACTCATTAAAGAATGTTTGTCGAATCCGTGATCCATGTAGAGTGTTTGGATCACAGAATATCACGGTGACAAAACTTTGTAAATTACATGTGTATTGGTTAGAACTCGCTCCAAAAGCATTTTCTTCGAAACCTGACTCATTTTCAAAACTGGTATTAGGAAAACACTATGAAATTTGGGAAGATGCTTCTACGTGTCAATATGAATTTTATGGTGGGTGAAAGTTCAATAATCCAATGCTAACAATTCTGTAGTGAATTTTTGTTGAATCCATGATGTATGCAGCTTTCTAGGATCACTGAATTTCACAGTGAGCGAATCTATGTAAATTACATGTCTTTTGTGTAGAAGTTGCTCCAAGGGAATTTTACTGTGAAATCTGCCTCATTTTTTAAACTGGCATTAGGAAAAACTCGAAATACGGGAAAATGATTCTAAGTGTCAATATGCGATTTATGGTGGATGAAATGTCGGTAAACAATATGCTAACAACTCTGTTGTGAATATCAGACGAATCTGTGATGCATGTAGCTTAATTGAAACACGGAAATTCACGGTGATCTAGTCTATGTAAATTATATGTCTATTGTGTAGAACTCACTCCAAGAGCATTTTTCGGCAAAAACGACCTCACATTCAAAAATGGGCATTTGGAAAACACTGCGATCTCAGAGTAATTGTTTCTAATTGTAAATATGCCTTGTATGGTGGATGAAAGTTTTGTAATCCTCATGCTCACGACTTCCTAAAATATATTTGTCTAATCAGGGATGCATGTTGCGTGTTCAGAACACGGAATGTCATGGTGAGGAAAACAATGTAAATTACATTTGTATTGGGTAGAACTCGCTCCAAGAGCATTTTTCTGTGAAATCTGCCTCATTTCAAAACTGGCATTAGGAAAAATACTCGAAATATGAGAAAATGTTTCTAAGTGTCAATATGCGTATTATGGCGGATGTAATTTTGGTAAACAACATGCTAACAACTCTGTTGTGAATATTAGATGAATGTGTAATGCATGTATCTTATTTGATACACGGAAATTCACGGTGATATAGTCTATGTAAATTACATGTCTATTGGTTAGAACACGCTGCAGGAGAAATTTCCTGCAAAATCAGCTTCATTTTCGAAACTGGTTTTATGAAAATGCTGTGAAATCTGAGTAAAGGATTTTATGTGTCAATATGTCCTGTATGGTTTATTAAAGTTCGGTAATACACAAGCTCACAACTCAGCAATTAATGTTTGTCGAATCCGTGATGTATGTAGCGTGTTCGGAACATTGAATTTTACAGTGAGTGAAAGTGTACCGTATGGGTCTATTGTGTAGAAATCACTCCAAGGGTATTTTTCTGCGCATTCTGCCTCATTTTCAAAACTGTGCCTGGGAAAAATCTTTGAAATCAGAGTAAATATTTCTAGGTGTAAATATGCCTTGTATGGTGACTGAAAGATCGTTAATCCACATGCTCACATCTCCGTAATGAATGTTTGTCGAATTCGTAATGCATGCAGAGTGTTCGGAACACTGAATGTCACGGTGAGGGAATCTATGTAAATTATATATGTTTTAGGTAAAACTTGCTAGAGGAGGATTTTTCTGTGAATTCTGCTTCATTTACGAAACTGGCTTAAGAAAAATTTGAGAAATCAGATTAAATGTTTCAAGGTGTAAATATTCCTTTATAGTGGATGAAAGATCGTTAATCCACATGCTGATAACCCCGTAAATAATGATTTTCGAATCTCTGTTGCATGTAGCATGTTGTGATCTCGGAATTACATGGTGATAAAAACTGTTTAAATTACATATGTATTTGGTTGAAATTGCACAAAATATTTTTTCTGCACATTCTGCCTGATTTTAGAAAAAAGCCTTAAAGGAAAATCTCCAAAATCAGGGTAAATATTTCTGGGTTTAACTATGCCTTCTTTGTTGGATGAAAGTTCTCTAATCCACATGATCACAAACCTGTAAATAATGTTTCTCGAATCCGTGATGCACGTATCGTATTCAGAACACAGAATATCATGGTGAAAGGAACTTTGTAAACTACAAATTTATTGAGTAGAACTCACTCCTAAAGAAATTTTCTGAGAAATCTGCCTCATTTTCAAACGGGCATTAGGAAAAAACTCGAAATATGAGAAAATGTTTCTAAGTGCAATATGAATTTAATGGTGGATGAAAGTTCACTAATCCACATGCTAACAAATCTGTAGTGAATTTTTGTCAATTCTGTGATGCATGCAGCTTTTACAAAACACGGAATTTCAGGGTGAGCGAATCTATGTAAATTACATGTCTATTGTGTAGAACTCACTCCAAGAGAATTTTTCTGCAATAAAGACCTCACTTTCAAAACTGGCATTTGGAAATCACTGCGAACTAAGAGTAATGGTTTCTAGGTGTAAATAGGCCTTTTATGGCGGATGAAAGTTTGGTAATCCTCATGCTCTCAACTCCTTGAAGAATGTTTGTCGAATCAGTGATGCATGTTGCGTGTTCAGAACACGGAATGTCACGGTGAAGAAAACAATGTAAATTACATTTCTATTGGGTAAAATTCGCTCCAAGAGCATTCTTCTGTGAAATCTGCCTCATTTTCTAAACTGGCATTAGGTAAAAAACTCGAAATATGAGAAAAACATTCTAAGTGTCAATATGCGTTTTATGGTGGATGAAATTCTGTAAACAACATGCTAACAACTCTGTTGTGAATATTAGACGAATCTGTGATGCATGAAGCTAATTTGAAACACGGAAATTCACGGTGATCTAGTCTATGTAAATTACATGTCTATTGGTTAGAACACGCTGCAGGAGAATTTTCCGGCAAAATCAGCTTCATTTTCGAAACTGGTGTTATGAAACTGCTGTGAAACTTGAGTAAATGATTTTAGGTGTCAATATGTCCTGTATGGTTTATTAAAGTTCGGTAATACACAAGCTCACAACTCAGCAAATAATGTTTGTCGAATCCGTGATGTATGTAGCGTGTTCGGAACATGGAATGTCACAGTGAGTGAAAGTGTACCATATAGGTGTATTGTGTAGAAATCACTCCAAGGTTATTTTTCTGCGCATTCTGCCTCATTTTCAAAACTGTCCATGGGAAACATCTTTGAAATCAGAGTAAATATTTCTAGGTGTCAATGTGCCTTTTATGGTGATTGAAAGATCGTTAATCCACATGCTCACATCTCCGTAATGAATGTTTGTCGAATTCATAATGCATGTAGAGTGTTCGGAACACTGAATGTCACGGTGAGGGAAAGTAAGTAAATTATATATGTTTTAGATAGAACTTGTTACAAGAGGATATTTCTGTGCATTCTGCCTCTTTTACGAAACTGGCCTTAGGAAAAATTTGAGAAATCAGAGTAAATGTTTCAAGGTGTAAATATTCCTTTTATAGTGGATGAAAGATCGTTAATCCACATACTGATAACCCAGTAAATAATGATTGTCGAATCTGTGGTTCATGTAGCATGTTGTGATCACGGAATGACATGGTGAGAAAAACTATGTAAATTTAATCTGTTTTGGTAGAAATTGCACAAAATGGTTTTTCTGCCCATTCTGCCTGATTTTCGAAACTAGCCTTAAGAAAAAGCTGCAAAATCAGAGTAAATGATTCTCGGTGTAAATATGCCTTCTTTGTTTGATGAAAGTTCTCTAATCCACATGATCACAAATCTGTAAATAATGTTTCTCGAATCCGTGATGCACGTATCATATTCAGAACACAGAATATCATGGTGAAAGTAACTTTGTAAAGTACAAATTTATTGGGTAGAACTCACTCCAAAAGTAATTTTATGTGAAATCTGCCTCATTTTCAAAAACTGGCATAAGGAAAAGAGTTCAAAAACCTGAGAAACTATTTCTAAGAGCAATATGACTTTAATAGTGGATGAAAGTTCACTAATCCACATGCTAACAAATCTGTAGTGAATTTTTGTCAATTCTGTGATGCATGCAGCTTTTACGGAACACGGAATTTCAGGGTGAGCGAATCTATGTAAATTACATGTCTATTGTGTAGAACTCACTCCAAGAGCATTTTTCTGCAAAAAAGACCTCACTTTCAAAACTGGCATTTGGAAATCACTGCGAACTAAGAGTAATGGTTTCTAGGTGTAAATATGCCTTTTATGGCGGATGAAAGTTTGGTAATCCTCATGCTCTCAACTCCTTAAAGAATGTTTGTCGAATCAGTGATGCATGTTGCGTGTTCAGAACACGGAATGTCACGGTGAGGAAAACAATGTAAATTACAATTCTATTGGGTAAAATTCGCTCCAAGAGCATTCTTCTGTGAAATCTGCCTCATTTTCTAAACTGGCATTAGGAAAAAAACTCGAAATATGAGAAAATGATTCTAAGTGTCAATATGCGTTTTATGGTGGATGAAATTTCTGTAAACAACATGCAAACAACTCTGTTGTGAATATTAGACGAATCTGTGATGCATGTAGCTTATTTGAATCACGGAAATTCACGGTGATCTAGTCTATCTAAATTAAATGTCTATAGGTTAGAACAAGCTGCAGGAGAATTTTCCGGCAAAATCAGCTTCATTTTCGAAACTGGTGTTATGAAACTGCTGTGAAAATTGAGTAAATGATTTTAGGTGTCAATATGTCCTGTATGGTTTATTAAAGTTCGGTAATACACAAGCTCACAACCCAGCAATTAATGTTTGTCGAATCCGTGATGTATGTAGCGTGTTCGGAACATGCAATGTCATAGTGAGTGAAAGTGTACCATATAGTTGTATTGTGTAGAAATCAATCAAAGGGTATTTTTCTGCGCATTCTGCCTCATTTTCAAAATTGTGCATAGGAAAAATCTTTGAAATAAGAGTAAATATTTCTAGGTTTAAATATGCCTTGTATGGTGATTGAAAGATCGTTAATCCACATGCTCACATCTCCGTAATGAATGATTGTCGAATTCGTAATGCATGTAGAGTGTTCGGGACACATAATGTCACGGTGAGGGAAACTACGTAAATTATATATCTTTTAGATAGAACTTGCTACAAGAGGATTTTTCTGTGCATTCTGCCTCATTTATGAAACTGGCCTTAGGAAAAGTTAGAGAAATCAGAGTAAATTTTTCAAGGTGTAAATATTCTTTTTATATTGGATGAAAGATCATTAATCCACATGCTGATAACCAAGTAATTAATGATTGTCGAATCTGTGGTGCATGTAGCGTGTTCGGAATAGGGAAATTTACGGTGAACGAATCTATGTAAATTACATGTGTACTTTCAATAACTGGCCCTAGAGGATTATTCTGCACATTCTGCCTCATTTTCAAAACTGGATTAGGTAAAACCTGTGAAATCAATGTAATTGTTTCTAGGTGTAAATATGCATGGGTGGTGGATGAAAGTTCGGTAATCCACATGCTACAACTCAGTAATGAATGTTTGTCGAATCGGTGATGTATGTATCGTGTTCGGAACATGGAATGTCACGGTGATTGAAAGTGTACCGTACATGTTTATTGGGTAAAACACGCTCCATCAGAATTTTACTGCGCATTCAGCCTCATTTTCAAACTGGAAAATGGAAAAATCTCTGAAATCAGAGTAAATAATTCTAGGTGTAAATATGCCTTGTATGGTGATAGACAGATCGTTAATCCACATGCTCACAACTCAGAAAGGAATATATGTCTAATTCGTAATGCATGTAGTGTGTTTAGAACATGGGTAGTCATGATGAGGGAAACTATATACTTTATATATCTTTTTGGTAGAACTCACTCCAAGAAAATTTCTCTGTGCATTCAACCTCATTTTGGTAACTGGCCTTAGGAAAAAGATGAGAAATCAGAGTAAATGATTCTAGGTGTTTATATGCCTTGTATGGTGGATGAAAGATCTTTTGTCCACATGCTAATAACTCAGTAATGAGTATTTGTCGAATCCATGATGAATGTAATGGGTTCGGAACACGGAATGTCACGGTGAGGAATTCTAATTAAATTACATGTCTATTTTGTAGAAGTCACTCCAAGACTATTTTTCTGTGCATTCTGCCACGATTCCGAAACTGGCTACAGGAAAACCTGCGAAATCACCGTAAATGTCTCTAGGTGTAAATATGCCTTGTTTGGTTGATGAAAGTTCTGTAATCCACATGATCACAACTCTGTAATGAATGTTGGTCTACTCCATGATGCATGTAGCGTGTTCAGAACATGGAATGTCATGGTGAGTGAAAGTGTACCGTACATGTCTATTGGATAGAACTCGCTCCAAGGATATTTTTCTGGGCATTCTGCCTCATTTTCGAAACTGGCCTTAGGAAAAAGCTGTGAAAAAATTGTAAATGATTCTAGCTTTAAATATGCCTTGTATGGTGGTTGAAAAATCGTTAACACAAATGCACTTAACTCAGTAATGAATGTTTGTCAAATCCGTGAAGCATGTAGTGTATTCGAATCACAAAATGTCACAGTGTGGGAAAGAATGTAAATTGCATGTCTATTTTGTAGAACTCACTCCAACAGATTTTTTCTGCACATTCTGCCTCAATTTCGAAACTGGCTTTAGGAAAACCTGTGAAATCACTGTAAATGTTTCTAGGTGTAAATATGCCTTGTATGGTGGATGAAAGTTTGTAATGCACATGATCACAACTCTGTAATGAATGTTTTTCGAATCCGGGTTGCATGTAGCGTGTTCAGAACATGGAATGTCACGGCGAGTGAAACTTCGTAAATTAAATGTCTATTGTGTAGAACATGCTCCAGGGAGGATTTTTCAGAGCATTCTGCCTCATTTTCGAATCTAAACTTAGGTAAGAGTTTTGAAATCAGAGTAAATGTTTCTTGATGACCATATGGATTGTATGGTGGATGAAAGTTCTGTAAACCACATGCTACAACTCAGTAATGAATGATTGTCGAATCCGAGATGCATGTATCGTATTTGAAACACGGAACATCACAATGTGTGAAACTATGTAAATTACATATTTCTCGGGTAGAACTCACTCCAAGAGTATTATTCTGCGCATTCTTGCCCATTTTCTAAACTGGCTTAAAGAAAACCTGCGAAATTACCATAAATGTTTCTAGGTTTAAATATGCCTTGTTTGGTGGGTGAGAGTTCTGTAACCCGAATGATCATAACTCTGTAATGAATGTTGGTCTACTCCAAGATGCATGTAGTGTGTTCAGAACAGGGAAAGTTACGGTAAGCGAATATATGCAAATTACATGTCTATTTGGTAGAACTCGCTCAAAGAGGATTTTTCTGTGCGTTCTGCATCATTTTCATACCTGGCCTTAGGAAAAACTGTGAAATCAGAGTAAGATTTCTAGGTGTATATATGCCTAGTATGGTGGATGAAAGTTCTGTAATCCACATGATCACAACTGTGTAATTAATGTTTGTCGAACCCGTATAGCATGTAGCGTGTTCGGAACATGGAATATCACGGTGAGTGAAAGTGTACCGTACAAGTCTATTGGGTAGAACTCGCTCAAAGAGTATTTTTCTGGGCATTCTGCCCCATTTTCCAACCTGGTCTTTGGAAAAACCATGAAATCAGACTAAATATTTGTAGGTGTAAATATGCCTTGTTTGGTGATTGAAAGATCATTAATCCACATGCTCAGAACACCTTAATGAGTGTTTGTCGAATTCGTAATGCATGTAGTGTGTTCGGAACACGGAATGTTACGGTGAGAGGAACTATGTAAATTATGTACCTTTTTGGTAGAACTCGCACCAAGAGGTTTTTCTGTGCATTCTGCCTCATATTGGAATTTGGCCTTACGAAAAATATGAGAAATCAGACTAAATGTTTCTAGGTGTATATATGCCTCGTATTGTGGATGAAAGATCTTTAATCCACATGTTCACAACTCATTAAAGAATGTTTGTCGAATCCGTGATCCATGTAGAGTGTTTGGATCACAGAATATCACGGTGACAAAACTTTGTAAATTACATGTGTATTGGTTAGAACTCGCTCCAAAAGCATTTTTCTTCGAAACCTGACTCATTTTCAAAACTGGTATTAGGAAAACACTATGAAATTTGGGAAGATGCTTCTACGTGTCAATATGAATTTTATGGTGGGTGAAAGTTCAATAATCCAAATGCTAACAATTCTGTAGTGAATTTTTGTTGAATCCATGATGTATGCAGCTTTCTAGGATCACTGAATTTCACAGTGAGCGAATCTATGTAAATTACATGTCTTTTGTGTAGAAGTTGCTCCAAGGGAATTTTACTGTGAAATCTGCCTCATTTTTTAAACTGGCATTAGGAAAATACTCGAAATACGGGAAAATGATTCTAAGTGTCAATATGCGATTTATGGTGGATGAAATGTCGGTAAACAATATGCTAACAACTCTGTTGTGAATATCAGACGAATCTGTGATGCATGTAGCTTAATTGAAACACGGAAATTCACGGTGATCTAGTCTATGTAAATTATATGTCTATTGTGTAGAACTCACTCCAAGAGCATTTTTCGGCAAAAACGACCTCACATTCAAAAATGGCATTTGGAAAACACTGCGATCTCAGAGTAATTGTTTCTAATTGTAAATATGCCTTGTATGGTGGATGAAAGTTTTGTAATCCTCATGCTCACGACTTCCTAAAATATATTTGTCTAATCAGGGATGCATGTTGCGTGTTCAGAACACGGAATGTCATGGTGAGGAAAACAATGTAAATTACATTGTATTGGGTAGAACTCGCTCCAAGAGCATTTTTCTGTGAAATCTGCCTCATTTTCAAAACTGGCATTAGGAAAAATACTCGAAATATGAGAAAATGTTTCTAAGTGTCAATATGCGTATTATGGCGGATGTAATTTTGGTAAACAACATGCTAACAACTCTGTTGTGAATATTAGATGAATGTGTAATGCATGTATCTTATTTGATACACGGAAATTCACGGTGATATAGTCTATGTAAATTACATGTCTATTGGTTAGAACACGCTGCAGGAGAAATTTCCTGCAAAATCAGCTTCATTTTCGAAACTGGTTTTATGAAAATGCTGTGAAATCTGAGTAAAGGATTTTATGTGTCAATATGTCCTGTATGGTTTATTAAAGTTCGGTAATACACAAGCTCACAACTCAGCAATTAATGTTTGTCGAATCCGTGATGTATGTAGCGTGTTCGGAACATTGAATTTTACAGTGAGTGAAAGTGTACCGTATGGGTCTATTGTGTAGAAATCACTCCAAGGGTATTTTTCTGCGCATTCTGCCTCATTTTCAAAACTGTGCCTGGGAAAAATCTTTGAAATCAGAGTAAATATTTCTAGGTGTAAATATGCCTTGTATGGTGACTGAAAGATCGTTAATCCACATGCTCACATCTCCGTAATGAATGTTTGTCGAATTCGTAATGCATGCAGAGTGTTCGGAACACTGAATGTCACGGTGAGGGAATCTATGTAAATTATATATGTTTAGGTAAAACTTGCTAGAGGAGGATTTTTCTGTGAATTCTGCTTCATTTACGAAACTGGCTTAAGAAAAATTTGAGAAATCAGATTAAATGTTTCAAGGTGTAAATATTCCTTTTATAGTGGATGAAAGATCGTTAATCCACATGCTGATAACCCCGTAAATAATGATTTTCGAATCTCTGTTGCATGTAGCATGTTGTGATCTCGGAATTACATGGTGATAAAAACTGTTTAAATTACATATGTATTTGGTTGAAATTGCACAAAATATTTTTTCTGCACATTCTGCCTGATTTTAGAAAAAAGCCTTAAAGGAAAATCTCCAAAATCAGGGTAAATATTTCTGGGTTTAACTATGCCTTCTTTGTTGGATGAAAGTTCTCTAATCCACATGATCACAAACCTGTAAATAATGTTTCTCGAATCCGTGATGCACGTATCGTATTCAGAACACAGAATATCATGGTGAAAGGAACTTTGTAAACTACAAATTTATTGAGTAGAACTCACTCCTAAAGAAATTTTCTGAGAAATCTGCCTCATTTTCAAACGGGCATTAGGAAAAAACTCGAAATATGAGAAAATGTTTCTAAGTGCAATATGAATTTAATGGTGGATGAAAGTTCACTAATCCACATGCTAACAAATCTGTAGTGAATTTTGTCAATTCTGTGATGCATGCAGCTTTTACAAAACACGGAATTTCAGGGTGAGCGAATCTATGTAAATTACATGTCTATTGTGTAGAACTCACTCCAAGAGAATTTTTCTGCAATAAAGACCTCACTTTCAAAACTGGCATTTGGAAATCACTGCGAACTAAGAGTAATGGTTTCTAGGTGTAAATAGGCCTTTTATGGCGGATGAAAGTTTGGTAATCCTCATGCTCTCAACTCCTTGAAGAATGTTTGTCGAATCAGTGATGCATGTTGCGTGTTCAGAACACGGAATGTCACGGTGAAGAAAACAATGTAAATTACATTTCTATTGGGTAAAATTCGCTCCAAGAGCATTCTTCTGTGAAATCTGCCTCATTTTCTAAACTGGCATTAGGAAAAAAACTCGAAATATGAGAAAATGATTCTAAGTGTCAATATGCGTTTTATGGTGGATGAAATTTCTGTAAACAACATGCAAACAACTCTGTTGTGAATATTAGACGAATCTGTGATGCATGTAGCTTATTTGAATCACGGAAATTCACGGTGATCTAGTCTATCTAAATTAAATGTCTATAGGTTAGAACAAGCTGCAGGAGAATTTTCCGGCAAAATCAGCTTCATTTTCGAAACTGGTGTTATGAAACTGCTGTGAAAATTGAGTAAATGATTTTAGGTGTCAATATGTCCTGTATGGTTTATTAAAGTTCGGTAATACACAAGCTCACAACCCAGCAATTAATGTTTGTCGAATCCGTGATGTATGTAGCGTGTTCGGAACATGCAATGTCATAGTGAGTGAAAGTGTACCATATAGTTGTATTGTGTAGAAATCAATCAAAGGGTATTTTTCTGCGCATTCTGCCTCATTTTCAAAATTGTGCATAGGAAAAATCTTTGAAATAAGAGTAAATATTTCTAGGTTTAAATATGCCTTGTATGGTGATTGAAAGATCGTTAATCCACATGCTCACATCTCCGTAATGAATGATTGTCGAATTCGTAATGCATGTAGAGTGTTCGGGACACATAATGTCACGGTGAGGGAAACTACGTAAATTATATATCTTTTAGATAGAACTTGCTACAAGAGGATTTTTCTGTGCATTCTGCCTCATTTATGAAACTGGCCTTAGGAAAAGTTAGAGAAATCAGAGTAAATTTTTCAAGGTGTAAATATTCTTTTATATTGGATGAAAGATCATTAATCCACATGCTGATAACCAAGTAATTAATGATTGTCGAATCTGTGGTGCATGTAGCGTGTTCGGAATAGGGAAATTTACGGTGAACGAATCTATGTAAATTACATGTGTACTTTCAATAACTGGCCCTAGAGGATTATTCTGCACATTCTGCCTCATTTTCAAAACTGGATTAGGTAAAACCTGTGAAATCAATGTAATTGTTTCTAGGTGTAAATATGCATGGGTGGTGGATGAAAGTTCGGTAATCCACATGCTACAACTCAGTAATGAATGTTTGTCGAATCGGTGATGTATGTATCGTGTTCGGAACATGGAATGTCACGGTGATTGAAAGTGTACCGTACATGTTTATTGGGTAAAACACGCTCCATCAGAATTTTACTGCGCATTCAGCCTCATTTTCAAACTGGAAAATGGAAAAATCTCTGAAATCAGAGTAAATAATTCTAGGTGTAAATATGCCTTGTATGGTGATAGACAGATCGTTAATCCACATGCTCACAACTCAGAAAGGAATATATGTCTAATTCGTAATGCATGTAGTGTGTTTAGAACATGGGTAGTCATGATGAGGGAAACTATATACTTTATATATCTTTTTGGTAGAACTCACTCCAAGAAAATTTCTCTGTGCATTCAACCTCATTTTGGTAACTGGCCTTAGGAAAAAGATGAGAAATCAGAGTAAATGATTCTAGGTGTTTATATGCCTTGTATGGTGGATGAAAGATCTTTTGTCCACATGCTAATAACTCAGTAATGAGTATTTGTCGAATCCATGATGAATGTAATGGGTTCGGAACACGGAATGTCACGGTGAGGAATTCTAATTAAATTACATGTCTATTTTGTAGAAGTCACTCCAAGACTATTTTTCTGTGCATTCTGCCACGATTCCGAAACTGGCTACAGGAAAACCTGCGAAATCACCGTAAATGTCTCTAGGTGTAAATATGCCTTGTTTGGTTGATGAAAGTTCTGTAATCCACATGATCACAACTCTGTAATGAATGTTGGTCTACTCCATGATGCATGTAGCGTGTTCAGAACATGGAATGTCATGGTGAGTGAAAGTGTACCGTACATGTCTATTGGATAGAACTCGCTCCAAGGATATTTTTCTGGGCATTCTGCCTCATTTTCGAAACTGGCCTTAGGAAAAAGCTGTGAAAAAATTGTAAATGATTCTAGCTTTAAATATGCCTTGTATGGTGGTTGAAAAATCGTTAACACAAATGCACTTAACTCAGTAATGAATGTTTTGTCAAATCCGTGAAGCATGTAGTGTATTCGAATCACAAAATGTCACAGTGTGGGAAAGAATGTAAATTGCATGTCTATTTTGTAGAACTCACTCCAACAGATTTTTTTCTGCACATTCTGCCTCAATTTCGAAACTGGCTTTAGGAAAACCTGTGAAATCACTGTAAATGTTTCTAGGTGTAAATATGCCTTGTATGGTGGATGAAAGTTTGTAATGCACATGATCACAACTCTGTAATGAATGTTTTTCGAATCCGGGTTGCATGTAGCGTGTTCAGAACATGGAATGTCACGGCGAGTGAAACTTCGTAAATTAAATGTCTATTGTGTAGAACATGCTCCAGGGAGGATTTTTCAGAGCATTCTGCCTCATTTTCGAATCTAAACTTAGGTAAGAGTTTTGAAATCAGAGTAAATGTTTCTTGATGACCATATGGATTGTATGGTGGATGAAAGTTCTGTAAACCACATGCTACAACTCAGTAATGAATGATTGTCGAATCCGAGATGCATGTATCGTATTTGAAACACGGAACATCACAATGTGTGAAACTATGTAAATTACATATTTCTCGGGTAGAACTCACTCCAAGAGTATTATTCTGCGCATTCTTGCCCATTTTCTAAACTGGCTTAAAGAAAACCTGCGAAATTACCATAAATGTTTCTAGGTTTAAATATGCCTTGTTTGGTGGGTGAGAGTTCTGTAACCCGAATGATCATAACTCTGTAATGAATGTTGGTCTACTCCAAGATGCATGTAGTGTGTTCAGAACAGGGAAAGTTACGGTAAGCGAATATATGCAAATTACATGTCTATTTGGTAGAACTCGCTCAAAGAGGATTTTCTGTGCGTTCTGCATCATTTTCATACCTGGCCTTAGGAAAAACTGTGAAATCAGAGTAAGATTTCTAGGTGTATATATGCCTAGTATGGTGGATGAAAGTTCTGTAATCCACATGATCACAACTGTGTAATTAATGTTTGTCGAACCCGTATAGCATGTAGCGTGTTCGGAACATGGAATATCACGGTGAGTGAAAGTGTACCGTACAAGTCTATTGGGTAGAACTCGCTCAAAGAGTATTTTTCTGGGCATTCTGCCCCATTTTCCAACCTGGTCTTTGGAAAAACCATGAAATCAGACTAAATATTTGTAGGTGTAAATATGCCTTGTTTGGTGATTGAAAGATCATTAATCCACATGCTCAGAACACCTTAATGAGTGTTTGTCGAATTCGTAATGCATGTAGTGTGTTCGGAACACGGAATGTTACGGTGAGAGGAACTATGTAAATTATGTACCTTTTTGGTAGAACTCGCACCAAGAGGTTTTTCTGTGCATTCTGCCTCATATTGGAATTTGGCCTTACGAAAAATATGAGAAATCAGACTAAATGTTTCTAGGTGTATATATGCCTCGTATTGTGGATGAAAGATCTTTAATCCACATGTTCACAACTCATTAAAGAATGTTTGTCGAATCCGTGATCCATGTAGAGTGTTTGGATCACAGAATATCACGGTGACAAAACTTTGTAAATTACATGTGTATTGGTTAGAACTCGCTCCAAAAGCATTTTTCTTCGAAACCTGACTCATTTTCAAAACTGGTATTAGGAAAACACTATGAAATTTGGGAAGATGCTTCTACGTGTCAATATGAATTTTATGGTGGGTGAAAGTTCAATAATCCAAATGCTAACAATTCTGTAGTGAATTTTTGTTGAATCCATGATGTATGCAGCTTTCTAGGATCACTGAATTTCACAGTGAGCGAATCTATGTAAATTACATGTCTTTTGTGTAGAAGTTGCTCCAAGGGAATTTTACTGTGAAATCTGCCTCATTTTTTAAACTGGCATTAGGAAAAAACTCGAAATACGGGAAAATGATTCTAAGTGTCAATATGCGATTTATGGTGGATGAAATGTCGGTAAACAATATGCTAACAACTCTGTTGTGAATATCAGACGAATCTGTGATGCATGTAGCTTAATTGAAACACGGAAATTCACGGTGATCTAGTCTATGTAAATTATATGTCTATTGTGTAGAACTCACTCCAAGAGCATTTTTCGGCAAAAACGACCTCACTTTCAAAAATGGCATTTGGAAAACACTGCGATCTCAGAGTAATTGTTTCTAATTGTAAATATGCCTTGTATGGTGGATGAAAGTTTTGTAATCCTCATGCTCACGACTTCCTAAAATATATTTGTCTAATCAGGGATGCATGTTGCATGTTCAGAACACGGAATGTCATGGTGAGGAAAACAATGTAAATTACATTTCTATTCGGTAGAAGTCGCTCCAAGAGCATTTTTCTGTGAAATCTGCCTCATTTTCAAAACTGGCATTAGGAAAAAAACTCGAAATATGAGAAAATGTTTCTAAGTGTCAATATGCGTATTATGGCGGATGTAATTTTGGTAAACAACATGCTAACACTCTGTTGTGAATATTAGATGAATCTGTAATGCATGTACCTTATTTGATACACGGAAATTCACGGTGATATAGTCTATGTAAATTACATGTCTATTGGTTAGAACACGCTGCAGGAGAAATTTCCTGCAAAATCAGCTTCATTTTCGAAACTGGTTTTATGAAAATGCTGTGAAATCTGAGTAAAGGATTTTATGTGTCAATATGTCCTGTATGGTTTATTAAAGTTCGGTAATACACAAGCTCACAACTCAGCAATTAATGTTTGTCAAATCCGTGATGTATGTAGCGTGTTCGGAACATTGAATTTTACAGTGAGTGAAAGTGTACCGTATGGGTCTGTTGTGTAGAAATCACTCCAAGGGTATTTTTCTGCGCATTCTGCCTCATTTTCAAAACTGTGCCTGGGAAAAATCTTTGAAATCAGAGTAAATATTTCTAGGTGTAAATATGCCTTGTATGGTGACTGAAAGATCGTTAATCCACATGCTCACATCTCCGTAATGAATGTTTGTCGAATTCGTAATGCATGCAGAGTGTTCGGAACACTGAATGTCACGGTGAGGGAATCTATGTAAATTATATATGTTTTAGGTAAAACTTGCTAGAGGAGGATTTTTCTGTGAATTCTGCTTCATTTACGAAACTGGCTTAAGAAAAATTTGAGAAATCAGATTAAATGTTTCAAGGTGTAAATATTCCTTTTATAGTGGATGAAAGATCGTTAATCCACATGCTGATAACCCCGTAAATAATGATTTTCGAATCTCTGTTGCATGTAGCATGTTGTGATCTCGGAATGACATGGTGATAAAAACTGTTTAAATTACATATGTATTTGGTTGAAATTGCACAAAAATATTTTTTCTGCACATTCTGCCTGATTTTAGAAAAAAGCCTTAAAGGAAAATCTCCAAAATCAGGGTAAATGTTTCTGGGTTTAACTATGCCTTCTTTGTTGGATGAAAGTTCTCTAATCCACATGATCACAAACCTGTAAATAATGTTTCTCGAATCCGTGATGCATGTATCGTATTCAGAACACAGAATATCATGGTGAAAGGAACTTTGTAAACTACAAATTTATTGAGTAGAACTCACTCCTAAAGAAATTTTCTGAGAAATCTGCCTCATTTTCTAAACGGGCATTAGGAAAAAACTCGAAATATGAGAAAATGTTTCTAAGTGCAATATGAATTTAATGGTGGATGAAAGTTCACTAATCCACATGCTAAAAAATCTGTAGTGAATTTTTGTCAATTCTGTGATGCATGCAGCTTTTACAAAACACGGAATTTCAGGGTGAGCGAATCTATGTAAATTACATGTCTATTGTGTAGAACTCACTCCAAGAGAATTTTTCTGCAATAAAGACCTCACTTTCAAAACTGGCATTGGAAATCACTGCGAACTAAGAGTAATGGTTTCTAGGTGTAAATAGGCCTTTTATGGCGGATGAAAGTTTGGTAATCCTCATGCTCTCAACTCCTTGAAGAATGTTTGTCGAATCAGTGATGCATGTTGCGTGTTCAGAACACGGAATGTCACGGTGAAGAAAACAATGTAAATTACATTTCTATTGGGTAAAAATTCGCTCCAAGAGCATTCTTCTGTGAAATCTGCCTCATTTTCTAAACTGGCATTAGGTAAAAAAACTCGAAATATGAGAAAAACATTCTAAGTGTCAATATGCGTTTTATGGTGGATGAAATTCTGTAAACAACATGCTAACAACTCTGTTGTGAATATTAGACGAATCTGTGATGCATGAAGCTAATTTGAAACACGGAAATTCACGGTGATCTAGTCTATGTAAATTACATGTCTATTGGTTAGAACACGCTGCAGGAGAATTTTCCGGCAAAATCAGCTTCATTTTCGAAACTGGTGTTATGAAACTGCTGTGAAACTTGAGTAAATGATTTTAGGTGTCAATATGTCCTGTATGGTTATTAAAGTTCGGTAATACACAAGCTCACAACTCAGCAAATAATGTTTGTCGAATCCGTGATGTATGTAGCGTGTTCGGAACATGGAATGTCACAAGTGAGTGAAAGTGTACCATATAGGTGTATTGTGTAGAAATCACTCCAAGGTTATTTTTCTGCGCATTCTGCCTCATTTTCAAAACTGTCCATGGGAAACATCTTTGAAATCAGAGTAAATATTTCTAGGTGTCAATGTGCCTTGTATGGTGATTGAAAGATCGTTAATCCACATGCTCACATCTCCGTAATGAATGTTTGTCGAATTCATAATGCATGTAGAGTGTTCGGAACACTGAATGTCACGGTGAGGGAAAGTAAGTAAATTATATATGTTTTAGATAGAACTTGTTACAAGAGGATATTTCTGTGCATTCTGCCTCTTTTACGAAACTGGCCTTAGGAAAAATTTGAGAAATCAGAGTAAATGTTCAAGGTGTAAATATTCCTTTTATAGTGGATGAAAGATCGTTAATCCACATACTGATAACCAGTAAATAATGATTGTCGAATCTGTGGTTCATGTAGCATGTTGTGATCACGGAATGACATGGTGAGAAAAACTATGTAAATTTAATCTGTTTTTGGTAGAAATTGCACAAAATGGTTTTTCTGCCCATTCTGCCTGATTTTCGAAACTAGCCTTAAGAAAAAGCTGCAAAATCAGAGTAAATGATTCTCGGTGTAAATATGCCTTCTTTGTTTGATGAAAGTTCTCTAATCCACATGATCACAAATCTGTAAATAATGTTTCTCGAATCCGTGATGCACGTATCATATTCAGAACACAGAATATCATGGTGAAAGTAACTTTGTAAAGTACAAATTTATTGGGTAGAACTCACTCCAAAAGTAATTTTATGTGAAATCTGCCTCATTTTCAAAAACTGGCATAAGGAAAAGAGTTCAAAATCTGAGAAAATATTTCTAAGAGCAATATGACTTTAATAGTGGATGAAAGTTCACTAATCCACATGCTAACAAATCTGTAGTGAATTTTTGTCAATTCTGTGATGCATGCAGCTTTTACGGAACACGGAATTTCAGGGTGAGCGAATCTATGTAAATTACATGTCTATTGTGTAGAACTCACTCCAAGAGCATTTTTCTGCAAAAAAGACCTCACTTTCAAAACTGGCATTTGGAAATCACTGCGAACTAAGAGTAATGGTTTCTAGGTGTAAATATGCCTTTTATGGCGGATGAAAGTTTGGTAATCCTCATGCTCTCAACTCCTTAAAGAATGTTTGTCGAATCAGTGATGCATGTTGCGTGTTCAGAACACGGAATGTCACGGTGAGGAAAACAATGTAAATTACATTTCTATTGGGTAAAATTCGCTCCAAGAGCATTCTTCTGTGAAATCTGCCTCATTTTCTAAACTGGCATTAGGAAAAAAACTCGAAATATGAGAAAATGATTCTAAGTGTCAATATGCGTTTTATGGTGGATGAAATTTCTGTAAACAACATGCAAACAACTCTGTTGTGAATATTAGACGAATCTGTGATGCATGTAGCTTATTTGAATCACGGAAATTCACGGTGATCTAGTCTATCTAAATTAAATGTCTATAGGTTAGAACAAGCTGCAGGAGAATTTTCCGGCAAAATCAGCTTCATTTTCGAAACTGGTGTTATGAAACTGCTGTGAAAATTGAGTAAATGATTTTAGGTGTCAATATGTCCTGTATGGTTTATTAAAGTTCGGTAATACACAAGCTCACAACCCAGCAATTAATGTTTGTCGAATCCGTGATGTATGTAGCGTGTTCGGAACATGCAATGTCACAGTGAGTGAAAGTGTACCATATAGTTGTATTGTGTAGAAATCAATCAAAGGGTATTTTTCTGCGCATTCTGCCTCATTTCAAAATTGTGCATAGGAAAAATCTTTGAAATAAGAGTAAATATTTCTAGGTTTAAATATGCCTTGTATGGTGATTGAAAGATCGTTAATCCACATGCTCACATCTCCGTAATGAATGATTGTCGAATTCGTAATGCATGTAGAGTGTTCGGGACACATAATGTCACGGTGAGGGAAACTACGTAAATTATATATCTTTTAGATAGAACTTGCTACAAGAGGATTTTTCTGTGCATTCTGCCTCATTTATGAAACTGGCCTTAGGAAAAGTTAGAGAAATCAGAGTAAATTTTTCAAGGTGTAAATATTCTTTTTATATTGGATGAAAGATCATTAATCCACATGCTGATAACCAAGTAATTAATGATTGTCGAATCTGTGGTGCATGTAGCGTGTTCGGAATAGGGAAATTTACGGTGAACGAATCTATGTAAATTACATGTGTACTTTCAATAACTGGCCCTAGAGGATTATTCTGCACATTCTGCCTCATTTTCAAAACTGGATTAGGTAAAACCTGTGAAATCAATGTAATTGTTTCTAGGTGTAAATATGCATGGGTGGTGGATGAAAGTTCGGTAATCCACATGCTACAACTCAGTAATGAATGTTTGTCGAATCGGTGATGTATGTATCGTGTTCGGAACATGGAATGTCACGGTGATTGAAAGTGTACCGTACATGTTTATTGGGTAAAACACGCTCCATCAGAATTTTACTGCGCATTCAGCCTCATTTTCAAACTGGAAAATGGAAAAATCTCTGAAATCAGAGTAAATAATTCTAGGTGTAAATATGCCTTGTATGGTGATAGACAGATCGTTAATCCACATGCTCACAACTCAGAAAGGAATATATGTCTAATTCGTAATGCATGTAGTGTGTTTAGAACATGGGTAGTCATGATGAGGGAAACTATATACTTTATATATCTTTTTGGTAGAACTCACTCCAAGAAAATTTCTCTGTGCATTCAACCTCATTTTGGTAACTGGCCTTAGGAAAAAGATGAGAAATCAGAGTAAATGATTCTAGGTGTTTATATGCCTTGTATGGTGGATGAAAGATCTTTTGTCCACATGCTAATAACTCAGTAATGAGTATTTGTCGAATCCATGATGAATGTAATGGGTTCGGAACACGGAATGTCACGGTGAGGAATTCTAATTAAATTACATGTCTATTTTGTAGAAGTCACTCCAAGACTATTTTTCTGTGCATTCTGCCACGATTCCGAAACTGGCTACAGGAAAACCTGCGAAATCACCGTAAATGTCTCTAGGTGTAAATATGCCTTGTTTGGTTGATGAAAGTTCTGTAATCCACATGATCACAACTCTGTAATGAATGTTGGTCTACTCCATGATGCATGTAGCGTGTTCAGAACATGGAATGTCATGGTGAGTGAAAGTGTACCGTACATGTCTATTGGATAGAACTCGCTCCAAGGATATTTTTCTGGGCATTCTGCCTCATTTTCGAAACTGGCCTTAGGAAAAAGCTGTGAAAAAATTGTAAATGATTCTAGCTTTAAATATGCCTTGTATGGTGGTTGAAAAATCGTTAACACAAATGCACTTAACTCAGTAATGAATGTTTGTCAAATCCGTGAAGCATGTAGTGTATTCGAATCACAAAATGTCACAGTGTGGGAAAGAATGTAAATTGCATGTCTATTTTGTAGAACTCACTCCAACAGATTTTTTCTGCACATTCTGCCTCAATTTCGAAACTGGCTTTAGGAAAACCTGTGAAATCACTGTAAATGTTTCTAGGTGTAAATATGCCTTGTATGGTGGATGAAAGTTTGTAATGCACATGATCACAACTCTGTAATGAATGTTTTTCGAATCCGGGTTGCATGTAGCGTGTTCAGAACATGGAATGTCACGGCGAGTGAAACTTCGTAAATTAAATGTCTATTGTGTAGAACATGCTCCAGGGAGGATTTTTCAGAGCATTCTGCCTCATTTTCGAATCTAAACTTAGGTAAGAGTTTTGAAATCAGAGTAAATGTTTCTTGATGACCATATGGATTGTATGGTGGATGAAAGTTCTGTAAACCACATGCTACAACTCAGTAATGAATGATTGTCGAATCCGAGATGCATGTATCGTATTTGAAACACGGAACATCACAATGTGTGAAACTATGTAAATTACATATTTCTCGGGTAGAACTCACTCCAAGAGTATTATTCTGCGCATTCTTGCCCATTTTCTAAACTGGCTTAAAGAAAACCTGCGAAATTACCATAAATGTTTCTAGGTTTAAATATGCCTTGTTTGGTGGGTGAGAGTTCTGTAACCCGAATGATCATAACTCTGTAATGAATGTTGGTCTACTCCAAGATGCATGTAGTGTGTTCAGAACAGGGAAAGTTACGGTAAGCGAATATATGCAAATTACATGTCTATTTGGTAGAACTCGCTCAAAGAGGATTTTTCTGTGCGTTCTGCATCATTTTCATACCTGGCCTTAGGAAAAACTGTGAAATCAGAGTAAGATTTCTAGGTGTATATATGCCTAGTATGGTGGATGAAAGTTCTGTAATCCACATGATCACAACTGTGTAATTAATGTTTGTCGAACCCGTATAGCATGTAGCGTGTTCGGAACATGGAATATCACGGTGAGTGAAAGTGTACCGTACAAGTCTATTGGGTAGAACTCGCTCAAAGAGTATTTTTCTGGGCATTCTGCCCCATTTTCCAACCTGGTCTTTGGAAAAACCATGAAATCAGACTAAATATTTGTAGGTGTAAATATGCCTTGTTTGGTGATTGAAAGATCATTAATCCACATGCTCAGAACACCTTAATGAGTGTTTGTCGAATTCGTAATGCATGTAGTGTGTTCGGAACACGGAATGTTACGGTGAGAGGAACTATGTAAATTATGTACCTTTTTGGTAGAACTCGCACCAAGAGGTTTTTCTGTGCATTCTGCCTCATATTGGAATTTGGCCTTACGAAAAATATGAGAAATCAGACTAAATGTTTCTAGGTGTATATATGCCTCGTATTGTGGATGAAAGATCTTTAATCCACATGTTCACAACTCATTAAAGAATGTTTGTCGAATCCGTGATCCATGTAGAGTGTTTGGATCACAGAATATCACGGTGACAAAACTTTGTAAATTACATGTGTATTGGTTAGAACTCGCTCCAAAAGCATTTTTCTTCGAAACCTGACTCATTTTCAAAACTGGTATTAGGAAAACACTATGAAATTTGGGAAGATGCTTCTACGTGTCAATATGAATTTTATGGTGGGTGAAAGTTCAATAATCCAAATGCTAACAATTCTGTAGTGAATTTTTGTCAATTCTGTGATGCATGCAGCTTTTACAAAACACGGAATTTCAGGGTGAGCGAATCTATGTAAATTACATGTCTATTGTGTAGAACTCACTCCAAGAGAATTTTTCTGCAATAAAGACCTCACTTTCAAAACTGGCATTTGGAAATCACTGCGAACTAAGAGTAATGGTTTCTAGGTGTAAATAGGCCTTTTATGGCGGATGAAAGTTTGGTAATCCTCATGCTCTCAACTCCTTGAAGAATGTTTGTCGAATCAGTGATGCATGTTGCGTGTTCAGAACACGGAATGTCACGGTGAAGAAAACAATGTAAATTACATTTCTATTGGGTAAAATTCGCTCCAAGAGCATTCTTCTGTGAAATCTGCCTCATTTTCTAAACTGGCATTAGGTAAAAAACTCGAAATATGAGAAAAACATTCTAAGTGTCAATATGCGTTTTATGGTGGATGAAATTCTGTAAACAACATGCTAACAACTCTGTTGTGAATATTAGACGAATCTGTGATGCATGAAGCTAATTTGAAACACGGAAATTCACGGTGATCTAGTCTATGTAAATTACATGTCTATTGGTTAGAACACGCTGCAGGAGAATTTTCCGGCAAAATCAGCTTCATTTTCGAAACTGGTGTTATGAAACTGCTGTGAAACTTGAGTAAATGATTTTAGGTGTCAATATGTCCTGTATGGTTTATTAAAGTTCGGTAATACACAAGCTCACAACTCAGCAAATAATGTTTGTCGAATCCGTGATGTATGTAGCGTGTTCGGAACATGGAATGTCACAGTGAGTGAAAGTGTACCATATAGGTGTATTGTGTAGAAATCACTCCAAGGTTATTTTTCTGCGCATTCTGCCTCATTTTCAAAACTGTCCATGGGAAACATCTTTGAAATCAGAGTAAATATTTCTAGGTGTCAATGTGCCTTGTATGGTGATTGAAAGATCGTTAATCCACATGCTCACATCTCCGTAATGAATGTTTGTCGAATTCATAATGCATGTAGAGTGTTCGGAACACTGAATGTCACGGTGAGGGAAAGTAAGTAAATTATATATGTTTTAGATAGAACTTGTTACAAGAGGATATTTCTGTGCATTCTGCCTCTTTTACGAAACTGGCCTTAGGAAAAATTTGAGAAATCAGAGTAAATGTTTCAAGGTGTAAATATTCCTTTTATAGTGGATGAAAGATCGTTAATCCACATACTGATAACCCAGTAAATAATGATTGTCGAATCTGTGGTTCATGTAGCATGTTGTGATCACGGAATGACATGGTGAGAAAAACTATGTAAATTTAATCTGTTTTTGGTAGAAATTGCGCAAAATGGTTTTTCTGCCCATTCTGCCTGATTTTCGAAACTAGCCTTAAGAAAAAGTTGCAAAATCAGAGTAAATGATTCTCGGTGTAAATATGCCTTCTTTGTTTGATGAAAGTTCTCTAATCCACATGATCACAAATCTGTAAATAATGTTTCTCGAATCCGTGATGCACGTATCATATTCAGAACACAGAATATCATGGTGAAAGTAACTTTGTAAAGTACAAATTTATTGGGTAGAACTCACTCCAAAAGTAATTTTATGTGAAATCTGCCTCATTTTCAAAAACTGGCATAAGGAAAAGAGTTCAAAATCTGAGAAAATATTTCTAAGAGCAATATGACTTTAATAGTGGATGAAAGTTCACTAATCCACATGCTAACAAATCTGTAGTGAATTTTTGTCAATTCTGTGATGCATGCAGCTTTTACGGAACACGGAATTTCAGGGTGAGCGAATCTATGTAAATTACATGTCTATTGTGTAGAACTCACTCCAAGAGCATTTTTCTGCAAAAAAGACCTCACTTTCAAAACTGGCATTTGGAAATCACTGCGAACTAAGAGTAATGGTTTCTAGGTGTAAATATGCCTTTTATGGCGGATGAAAGTTTGGTAATCCTCATGCTCTCAACTCCTTAAAGAATGTTTGTCGAATCAGTGATGCATGTTGCGTGTTCAGAACACGGAATGTCACGGTGAGGAAAACAATGTAAATTACATTTCTATTGGGTAAAATTCGCTCCAAGAGCATTCTTCTGTGAAATCTGCCTCATTTTCTAAACTGGCATTAGGAAAAAAACTCGAAATATGAGAAAATGATTCTAAGTGTCAATATGCGTTTTATGGTGGATGAAATTTCTGTAAACAACATGCAAACAACTCTGTTGTGAATATTAGACGAATCTGTGATGCATGTAGCTTATTTGAATCACGGAAATTCACGGTGATCTAGTCTATCTAAATTAAATGTCTATAGGTTAGAACAAGCTGCAGGAGAATTTTCCGGCAAAATCAGCTTCATTTTCGAAACTGGTGTTATGAAACTGCTGTGAAAATTGAGTAAATGATTTTAGGTGTCAATATGTCCTGTATGGTTTATTAAAGTTCGGTAATACACAAGCTCACAACCCAGCAATTAATGTTTGTCGAATCCGTGATGTATGTAGCGTGTTCGGAACATGCAATGTCACAGTGAGTGAAAGTGTACCATATAGTTGTATTGTGTAGAAATCAATCAAAGGGTATTTTTCTGCGCATTCTGCCTCATTTTCAAAATTGTGCATAGGAAAAATCTTTGAAATAAGAGTAAATATTTCTAGGTTTAAATATGCCTTGTATGGTGATTGAAAGATCGTTAATCCACATGCTCACATCTCCGTAATGAATGATTGTCGAATTCGTAATGCATGTAGAGTGTTCGGGACACATAATGTCACGGTGAGGGAAACTACGTAAATTATATATCTTTTAGATAGAACTTGCTACAAGAGGATTTTTCTGTGCATTCTGCCTCATTTATGAAACTGGCCTTAGGAAAAGTTAGAGAAATCAGAGTAAATTTTTCAAGGTGTAAATATTCTTTTTATATTGGATGAAAGATCATTAATCCACATGCTGATAACCAAGTAATTAAT
Source organism: Camelus ferus (assembly GCF_009834535.1). Taxonomy (NCBI): domain Eukaryota; kingdom Metazoa; phylum Chordata; class Mammalia; order Artiodactyla; family Camelidae; genus Camelus; species Camelus ferus. The sequence goes on from NC_045731.1 coordinate 25,948,912, forward strand.
GATTGTCGAATCTGTGGTGCATGTAGCGTGTTCGGAATAGGGAAATTTACGGTGAACGAATCTATGTAAATTACATGTGTACTTTCAATAACTGGCCCTAGAGGATTATTCTGCACATTCTGCCTCATTTTCAAAACTGGATTAGGTAAAACCTGTGAAATCAATGTAATTGTTTCTAGGTGTAAATATGCATGGGTGGTGGATGAAAGTTCGGTAATCCACATGCTACAACTCAGTAATGAATGTTTGTCGAATCGGTGATGTATGTATCGTGTTCGGAACATGGAATGTCACGGTGATTGAAAGTGTACCGTACATGTTTATTGGGTAAAACACGCTCCATCAGAATTTTACTGCGCATTCAGCCTCATTTTCAAACTGGAAAATGGAAAAATCTCTGAAATCAGAGTAAATAATTCTAGGTGTAAATATGCCTTGTATGGTGATAGACAGATCGTTAATCCACATGCTCACAACTCAGAAAGGAATATATGTCTAATTCGTAATGCATGTAGTGTGTTTAGAACATGGGTAGTCATGATGAGGGAAACTATATACTTTATATATCTTTTTGGTAGAACTCACTCCAAGAAAATTTCTCTGTGCATTCAACCTCATTTTGGTAACTGGCCTTAGGAAAAAGATGAGAAATCAGAGTAAATGATTCTAGGTGTTTATATGCCTTGTATGGTGGATGAAAGATCTTTTGTCCACATGCTAATAACTCAGTAATGAGTATTTGTCGAATCCATGATGAATGTAATGGGTTCGGAACACGGAATGTCACGGTGAGGAATTCTAATTAAATTACATGTCTATTTTGTAGAAGTCACTCCAAGACTATTTTTCTGTGCATTCTGCCACGATTCCGAAACTGGCTACAGGAAAACCTGCGAAATCACCGTAAATGTCTCTAGGTGTAAATATGCCTTGTTTGGTTGATGAAAGTTCTGTAATCCACATGATCACAACTCTGTAATGAATGTTGGTCTAATCCATGATGCATGTAGCGTGTTCAGAACATGGAATGTCATGGTGAGTGAAAGTGTACCGTACATGTCTATTGGATAGAACTCGCTCCAAGGATATTTTTCTGGGCATTCTGCCTCATTTTCGAAACTGGCCTTAGGAAAAAGCTGTGAAAAAATTGTAAATGATTCTAGCTTTAAATATGCCTTGTATGGTGGTTGAAAAATCGTTAACACAAATGCACTTAACTCAGTAATGAATGTTTGTCAAATCCGTGAAGCATGTAGTGTATTCGAATCACAAAATGTCACAGTGTGGGAAAGAATGTAAATTGCATGTCTATTTTGTAGAACTCACTCCAACAGATTTTTTCTGCACATTCTGCCTCAATTTCGAAACTGGCTTTAGGAAAACCTGTGAAATCACTGTAAATGTTTCTAGGTGTAAATATGCCTTGTATGGTGGATGAAAGTTTGTAATGCACATGATCACAACTCTGTAATGAATGTTTTTCGAATCCGGGTTGCATGTAGCGTGTTCAGAACATGGAATGTCACGGCGAGTGAAACTTCGTAAATTAAATGTCTATTGTGTAGAACATGCTCCAGGGAGGATTTTTCAGAGCATTCTGCCTCATTTTCGAATCTAAACTTAGGTAAGAGTTTTGAAATCAGAGTAAATGTTTCTTGATGACCATATGGATTGTATGGTGGATGAAAGTTCTGTAAACCACATGCTACAACTCAGTAATGAATGATTGTCGAATCCGAGATGCATGTATCGTATTTGAAACACGGAACATCACAATGTGTGAAACTATGTAAATTACATATTTCTCGGGTAGAACTCACTCCAAGAGTATTATTCTGCGCATTCTTGCCCATTTTCTAAACTGGCTTAAAGAAAACCTGCGAAATTACCATAAATGTTTCTAGGTTTAAATATGCCTTGTTTGGTGGGTGAGAGTTCTGTAACCCGAATGATCATAACTCTGTAATGAATGTTGGTCTACTCCAAGATGCATGTAGTGTGTTCAGAACAGGGAAAGTTACGGTAAGCGAATATATGCAAATTACATGTCTATTTGGTAGAACTCGCTCAAAGAGGATTTTTCTGTGCGTTCTGCATCATTTTCATACCTGGCCTTAGGAAAAACTGTGAAATCAGAGTAAGATTTCTAGGTGTATATATGCCTAGTATGGTGGATGAAAGTTCTGTAATCCACATGATCACAACTGTGTAATTAATGTTTGTCGAACCCGTATAGCATGTAGCGTGTTCGGAACATGGAATATCACGGTGAGTGAAAGTGTACCGTACAAGTCTATTGGGTAGAACTCGCTCAAAGAGTATTTTTCTGGGCATTCTGCCCCATTTTCCAACCTGGTCTTTGGAAAAACCATGAAATCAGACTAAATATTTGTAGGTGTAAATATGCCTTGTTTGGTGATTGAAAGATCATTAATCCACATGCTCAGAACACCTTAATGAGTGTTTGTCGAATTCGTAATGCATGTAGTGTGTTCGGAACACGGAATGTTACGGTGAGAGGAACTATGTAAATTATGTACCTTTTTGGTAGAACTCGCACCAAGAGGTTTTTCTGTGCATTCTGCCTCATATTGGAATTTGGCCTTACGAAAAATATGAGAAATCAGACTAAATGTTTCTAGGTGTATATATGCCTCGTATTGTGGATGAAAGATCTTTAATCCACATGTTCACAACTCATTAAAGAATGTTTGTCGAATCCGTGATCCATGTAGAGTGTTTGGATCACAGAATATCACGGTGACAAAACTTTGTAAATTACATGTGTATTGGTTAGAACTCGCTCCAAAAGCATTTTTCTTCGAAACCTGACTCATTTTCAAAACTGGTATTAGGAAAACACTATGAAATTTGGGAAGATGCTTCTACGTGTCAATATGAATTTTATGGTGGGTGAAAGTTCAATAATCCAAATGCTAACAATTCTGTAGTGAATTTTTGTTGAATCCATGATGTATGCAGCTTTCTAGGATCACTGAATTTCACAGTGAGCGAATCTATGTAAATTACATGTCTTTTGTGTAGAAGTTGCTCCAAGGGAATTTTACTGTGAAATCTGCCTCATTTTTTAAACTGGCATTAGGAAAAAACTCGAAATACGGGAAAATGATTCTAAGTGTCAATATGCGATTTATGGTGGATGAAATTTCGGTAAACAATATGCTAACAACCCTGTTGTGAATATCAGACGAATCTGTGATGCATGTAGCTTAATTGAAACACGGAAATTCACGGTGATCTAGTCTATGTAAATTATATGTCTATTGTGTAGAACTCACTCCAAGAGCATTTTTCGGCAAAAACGACCTCACTTTCAAAAATGGCATTTGGAAAACACTGCGATCTCAGAGTAATTGTTTCTAATTGTAAATATGCCTTGTATGGTGGATGAAAGTTTTGTAATCCTCATGCTCACGACTTCCTAAAATATATTTGTCTAATCAGGGATGCATGTTGCATGTTCAGAACACGGAATGTCATGGTGAGGAAAACAATGTAAATTACATTTCTATTCGGTAGAAGTCGCTCCAAGAGCATTTTTCTGTGAAATCTGCCTCATTTTCAAAACTGGCATTAGGAAAAAAACTCGAAATATGAGAAAATGTTTCTAAGTGTCAATATGCGTATTATGGCGGATGTAATTTTGGTAAACAACATGCTAACAACTCTGTTGTGAATATTAGATGAATCTGTAATGCATGTACCTTATTTGATACACGGAAATTCACGGTGATATAGTCTATGTAAATTACATGTCTATTGGTTAGAACACGCTGCAGGAGAAATTTCCTGCAAAATCAGCTTCATTTTCGAAACTGGTTTTATGAAAATGCTGTGAAATCTGAGTAAAGGATTTTATGTGTCAATATGTCCTGTATGGTTTATTAAAGTTCGGTAATACACAAGCTCACAACTCAGCAATTAATGTTTGTCAAATCCGTGATGTATGTAGCGTGTTCGGAACATTGAATTTTACAGTGAGTGAAAGTGTACCGTATGGGTCTATTGTGTAGAAATCACTCCAAGGGTATTTTTCTGCGCATTCTGCCTCATTTTCAAAACTGTGCCTGGGAAAAATCTTTGAAATCAGAGTAAATATTTCTAGGTGTAAATATGCCTTGTATGGTGACTGAAAGATCGTTAATCCACATGCTCACATCTCCGTAATGAATGTTTGTCGAATTCGTAATGCATGCAGAGTGTTCGGAACACTGAATGTCACGGTGAGGGAATCTATGTAAATTATATATGTTTTAGGTAAAACTTGCTAGAGGAGGATTTTTCTGTGAATTCTGCTTCATTTACGAAACTGGCTTAAGAAAAATTTGAGAAATCAGATTAAATGTTTCAAGGTGTAAATATTCCTTTTATAGTGGATGAAAGATCGTTAATCCACATGCTGATAACCCCGTAAATAATGATTTTCGAATCTCTGTTGCATGTAGCATGTTGTGATCTCGGAATGACATGGTGATAAAAACTGTTTAAATTACATATGTATTTGGTTGAAATTGCACAAAATATTTTTTCTGCACATTCTGCCTGATTTTAGAAAAAAGCCTTAAAGGAAAATCTCCAAAATCAGGGTAAATGTTTCTGGGTTTAACTATGCCTTCTTTGTTGGATGAAAGTTCTCTAATCCACATGATCACAAACCTGTAAATAATGTTTCTCGAATCCGTGATGCATGTATCGTATTCAGAACACAGAATATCATGGTGAAAGGAACTTTGTAAACTACAAATTTATTGAGTAGAACTCACTCCTAAAGAAATTTTCTGAGAAATCTGCCTCATTTTCTAAACGGGCATTAGGAAAAAACTCGAAATATGAGAAAATGTTTCTAAGTGCAATATGAATTTAATGGTGGATGAAAGTTCACTAATCCACATGCTAACAATTCTGTAGTGAATTTTTGTCAATTCTGTGATGCATGCAGCTTTTACAAAACACGGAATTTCAGGGTGAGCGAATCTATGTAAATTACATGTCTATTGTGTAGAACTCACTACAAGAGAATTTTTCTGCAATAAAGACCTCACTTTCAAAACTGGCATTTGGAAATCACTGCGAACTAAGAGTAATGGTTTCTAGGTGTAAATAGGCCTTTTATGGCGGATGAAAGTTTGGTAATCCTCATGCTCTCAACTCCTTGAAGAATGTTTGTCGAATCAGTGATGCATGTTGCGTGTTCAGAACACGGAATGTCACGGTGAAGAAAACAATGTAAATTACATTTCTATTGGGTAAAATTCGCTCCAAGAGCATTCTTCTGTGAAATCTGCCTCATTTTCTAAACTGGCATTAGGTAAAAAACTCGAAATATGAGAAAAACATTCTAAGTGTCAATATGCGTTTTATGGTGGATGAAATTCTGTAAACAACATGCTAACAACTCTGTTGTGAATATTAGACGAATCTGTGATGCATGAAGCTTATTTGAAACACGGAAATTCACGGTGATCTAGTCTATGTAAATTACATGTCTATTGGTTAGAACACGCTGCAGGAGAATTTTCTGGCAAAATCAGCTTCATTTTCGAAACTGGTGTTATGAAACTGCTGTGAAACTTGAGTAAATGATTTTAGGTGTCAATATGTCCTGTATGGTTTATTAAAGTTCGGTAATACACAAGCTCACAACTCAGCAAATAATGTTTGTCGAATCCGTGATGTATGTAGCGTGTTCGGAACATGGAATGTCACAGTGAGTGAAAGTGTACCATATAGGTGTATTGTGTAGAAATCACTCCAAGGTTATTTTTCTGCGCATTCTGCCTCATTTTCAAAACTGTCCATGGGAAACATCTTTGAAATCAGAGTAAATATTTCTAGGTGTCAATGTGCCTTGTATGGTGATTGAAAGATCGTTAATCCACATGCTCACATCTCCGTAATGAATGTTTGTCGAATTCATAATGCATGTAGAGTGTTCGGAACACTGAATGTCACGGTGAGGGAAAGTAAGTAAATTATATATGTTTTAGATAGAACTTGTTACAAGAGGATATTTCTGTGCATTCTGCCTCTTTTACGAAACTGGCCTTAGGAAAAATTTGAGAAATCAGAGTAAATGTTTCAAGGTGTAAATATTCCTTTTATAGTGGATGAAAGATCGTTAATCCACATACTGATAACCCAGTAAATAATGATTGTCGAATCTGTGGTTCATGTAGCATGTTGTGATCACGGAATGACATGGAGAGAAAAACTATGTAAATTTAATCTGTTTTTGGTAGAAATTGCACAAAATGGTTTTTCTGCCCATTCTGCCTGATTTTCGAAACTAGCCTTAAGAAAAAGCTGCAAAATCAGAGTAAATGATTCTCGGTGTAAATATGCCTTCTTTGTTTGATGAAAGTTCTCTAATCCACATGATCACAAATCTGTAAATAATGTTTATCGAATCCGTGATGCACGTATCATATTCAGAACACAGAATATCATGGTGAAAGTAACTTTGTAAACTACAAATTTATTGGGTAGAACTCACTCCAAAAGTAATTTTATGTGAAATCTGCCTCATTTTCAAAAACTGGCATAAGGAAAAGAATTCAAAATCTGAGAAAATATTTCTAAGAGCAATATGACTTTAATAGTGGATGAAAGTTCACTAATCCACATGCTAACAAATCTGTAGTGAATTTTTGTCAATTCTGTGATGCATGCAGCTTTTACGGAACACGGAATTTCAGGGTGTGCGAATCTATGTAAATTACATGTCTATTGTGTAGAACTCACTCCAAGAGCATTTTTCTGCAAAAAAGACCTCACTTTCAAAACTGGCATTTGGAAATCACTGCGAACTAAGAGTAATGGTTTCTAGGTGTAAATATGCCTTTTATGGCAGATGAAAGTTTGGTAATCCTCATGCTCTCAACTCCTTAAAGAATGTTTGTCGAATCAGTGATGCATGTTGCGTGTTCAGAACACGGAATGTCACGGTGAGGAAAACAATGTAAATTACATTTCTATTGGGTAAAACTCGCTCCAAGAGCATTCTTCTGTGAAATCTGCCTCATTTTCTAAACTGGCATTAGGAAAAAAACTCGAAATATGAGAAAATGATTCTAAGTGTCAATATGCGTTATATGGTGGATGAAATTTCTGTAAACAACATGCAAACAACTCTGTTGTGAATATTTGACGAATCTGTGATGCATGTAGCTTATTTGAAACACGGAAATTCACGGTGATCTAGTCTATGTAAATTAAATGTCTATAGGTAAGAACAAGCTGCAGGAGAATTTTCCGGCAAAATCAGCTTCATTTTCGAAACTGGTGTTATGAAACTGCTGTGAAAATTGAGTAAATGATTTTAGGTGTCAATATGTCCTGTATGGTTTATTAAAGTTTGGTAATACACAAGCTCACAACCCAGCAATTAATGTTTGTCGAATCCGTGATGTATGTAGCGTGTTCGGAACATGCAATGTCACAGTGAGTGAAAGTGTACCATATAGGTGTATTGTGTAGAAATCAATCAAAGGGTATTTTTCTGCGCATTCGGCCTCATTTTCAAAATTGTGCATAGGAAAAATCTTTGAAATAAGAGTAAATATTTCTAGGTTTACATATGCCTTGTATGGTGATTGAAAGATCGTTAATCCACATGCTCACATCTCCGTAATGAATGATTGTCGAATTCGTAATGCATGTATAGTGTTCGGGACACATAATGTCACGGTGAGGGAAAGTAAGTAAATTATATATGTTTTAGATAGAACTTGCTACAAGAGGATTTTTCTGTGCATTCTGCCTCATTTATGAAACTGGCCTTAGGAAAAGTTAGAGAAATCAGAGTAAATTTTTCAAGGTGTAAATATTCCTTTAATATTGAATGAAAGATCATTAATCCACATGCTGTTAACCCAGTAAATAATGATTGTCGAATCTGTGGTGCATGTAGCGTGTTCGGAATAGGGAAATTTACGGTGAACGAATCTATGTAAATTACAGGTGTACTTTCAATAACTGGCCCTAGAGGATTATTCTGCACATTCTGCCTCATTTTCAAAACTGGATTAGGTAAAACCTGTGAAATCAATGTAATTGTTTCTAGGTGTAAATATGCATGGGTGGTGGATGAAAGTTCGGTAATCCACATTCTACAACTCAGTAATGAATGTTTGTCGAATCGGTGATTTATGTATCGTGTTCGGAACATGGAATGTCACGGTGATTGAAAGTGTACCGTACATGTTTATTGGGTAAAACACGCTCCATCAGAATTTTACTGCGCATTCAGCCTCATTTTCAAACTGGAAAATGGAAAAATCTCTGAAATCAGAGTAAATAATTCTAGGTGTAAATATGCCTTGTATGGTGATAGACAGATAGTTAATCCACATGCTCACAACTCAGAAAGGAATATATGTCTAATTCATAATGCATGTAGTGTGTTTAGAACATGGGTAGTCATGATGAGGGAAACTATATACTTTATATATCTTTTTGGTAGAACTCACTCCAAGAAAATTTCTCTGTGCATTCAACCTCATTTTGGTAACTGGCCTTAGGAAAAAGATGAGAAATCAGAGTAAATGCTTCTAGGTGTTTATATGCCTTGTATGGTGGATGAAAGATCTTTTGTCCACATGCTAATAACTCAGTAATGAGTATTTGTCGAATACATGATGAATGTAATGGGTTCGGAACACGGAATGTCTCGGTGAGGAATTCTAATTAAATTACATGTCTATTTTGTAGAAGTCGCTCCAAGACTCTTTTTCTGTGCATTCTGCCACGATTCCGAAACTGGCTACAGGAAAACCTGCGAAATCACCGTAAATGTCTCTAGGTGTAAATATGCCTTGTTTGGTTGATGAAAGTTCTGTAATCCACATGATCACAACTCTGTAATGAATGTTGGTCTACTCCATGATGCATGTAGCGTGTTCAGAACATGGAATGTCATGGTGAGTGAAAGTGTACCGTACATGTCTTTTGGATAGAACTCGCTCCAAGGATATTTTTCTGGGCATTCTGCCTCATTTTCAAACCTGGCCTTAGGAAAAAGCTGTGAAAAAATTGTAAATGATTCTAGCTTTAAATATGCCTTGTATGGTGGTTGAAAAATCGTTAACACAAATGCACTTAACTCAGTAATGAATGTTTGTCAAATCCGTGAAGCATGTAGTGTATTCGAATCACAAAATGTCACAGTGTGGGAAAGAATGTAAATTGCATGTCTATTTTGTAGAACTCACTCCAACAGATTTTTTCTGCACATTCTGCCTCAATTTCGAAACTGGCTTTAGGAAAACCTGTGAAATCACTGTAAATGTTTCTAGGTGTAAATATGCCTTGTATGGTGGATGAAAGTTTGTAATGCACATGATCACAACTCTGTAATGAATGTTTTTCGAATCCGGGTTGCATGTAGCGTGTTCAGAACATGGAATGTCACGGCGAGTGAAACTTCGTAAATTAAATGTCTATTGTGTAGAACATGCTCCAGGGAGGATTTTTCAGAGCATTCTGCCTCATTTTCGAATCTAAACTTAGGTAAGAGTTTTGAAATCAGAGTAAATGTTTCTTGATGACCATATGGATTGTATGGTGGATGAAAGTTCTGTAAACCACATGCTACAACTCAGTAATGAATGATTGTCGAATCCGAGATGCATGTATCGTATTTGAAACACGGAACATCACAATGTGTGAAACTATGTAAATTACATATTTCTCGGGTAGAACTCACTCCAAGAGTATTATTCTGCGCATTCTTCCCCATTTTCTAAACTGGCTTAAAGAAAACCTGCGAAATTACCATAAATGTTTCTAGGTTTAAATATGCCTTGTTTGGTGGGTGAGATTTCTGTAACCCGAATGATCATAACTCTGTAATGAATGTTGGTCTACTCCAAGATGCATGTAGTGTGTTCAGAACAGGGAAATGTTACGGTAAGCGAATATATGCAAATTACATGTCTATTTGGTAGAACTCGCTCAAAGAGGATTTTTCTGTGCGTTCTGCATCATTTTCATACCTGGCCTTAGGAAAAACTGTGAAATCAGAGTAAGATTTCTAGGTGTATATATGCCTAGTATGGTGGATGAAAGTTCTGTAATCCACATGATCACAACTGTGTAATTAATGTTTGTCGAACCCGTATAGCATGTAGCGTGTTCGGAACATGGAATATCACGGTGAGTGAAAGTGTACCGTACAAGTCTATTGGGTAGAACTCGCTCAAAGAGTATTTTTCTGGGCATTCTGCCCCATTTTCCAACCTGGTCTTTGGAAAAACCATGAAATCAGACTAAATATTTGTAGGTGTAAATATGCCTTGTTTGGTGATTGAAAGATCATTAATCCACATGCTCAGAACACCTTAATGAGTGTTTGTCGTAATTCGTAATGCATGTAGTGTGTTCGGAACACGGAATGTTACGGTGAGAGGAACTATGTAAATTATGTACCTTTTTGGTAGAACTCGCACCAAGAGGTTTTTCTGTGCATTCTGCCTCATATTGGAATTTGGCCTTACGAAAAATATGAGAAATCAGACTAAATGTTTCTAGGTGTATATATGCCTCGTATTGTGGATGAAAGATCTTTAATCCACATGTTCACAACTCATTAAAGAATGTTTGTCGAATCCGTGATCCATGTAGAGTGTTTGGATCACAGAATATCACGGTGACAAAACTTTGTAAATTACATGTGTATTGGTTAGAACTCGCTCCAAAAGCATTTTTCTTCGAAACCTGACTCATTTTCAAAACTGGTATTAGGAAAACACTATGAAATTTGGGAAGATGCTTCTACGTGTCAATATGAATTTTATGGTGGGTGAAAGTTCAATAATCCAAATGCTAACAATTCTGTAGTGAATTTTTGTTGAATCCATGATGTATGCAGCTTTCTAGGATCACTGAATTTCACAGTGAGCGAATCTATGTAAATTACATGTCTTTTGTGTAGAAGTTGCTCCAAGGGAATTTTTACTGTGAAATCTGCCTCATTTTTTAAACTGGCATTAGGAAAATACTCGAAATACGGGAAAATGATTCTAAGTGTCAATATGCGATTTATGGTGGATGAAATGTCGGTAAACAATATGCTAACAACTCTGTTGTGAATATCAGACGAATCTGTGATGCATGTAGCTTAATTGAAACACGGAAATTCACGGTGATCTAGTCTATGTAATTATATGTCTATTGTGTAGAACTCACTCCAAGAGCATTTTTCGGCAAAAACGACCTCACATTCAAAAATGGCATTTGGAAAACACTGCGATCTCAGAGTAATTGTTTCTAATTGTAAATATGCCTTGTATGGTGGATGAAAGTTTTGTAATCCTCATGCTCACGACTTCCTAAAATATATTTGTCTAATCAGGGATGCATGTTGCGTGTTCAGAACACGGAATGTCATGGTGAGGAAAACAATGTAAATTACATTTGTATTGGGTAGAACTCGCTCCAAGAGCATTTTTCTGTGAAATCTGCCTCATTTTCAAAACTGGCATTAGGAAAAATACTCGAAATATGAGAAAATGTTTCTAAGTGTCAATATGCGTATTATGGCGGATGTAATTTTGGTAAACAACATGCTAACAACTCTGTTGTGAATATTAGATGAATGTGTAATGCATGTATCTTATTTGATACACGGAAATTCACGGTGATATAGTCTATGTAAATTACATGTCTATTGGTTAGAACACGCTGCAGGAGAAATTTCCTGCAAAATCAGCTTCATTTTCGAAACTGGTTTTATGAAAATGCTGTGAAATCTGAGTAAAGGATTTTATGTGTCAATATGTCCTGTATGGTTTATTAAAGTTCGGTAATACACAAGCTCACAACTCAGCAATTAATGTTTGTCGAATCCGTGATGTATGTAGCGTGTTCGGAACATTGAATTTTACAGTGAGTGAAAGTGTACCGTATGGGTCTATTGTGTAGAAATCACTCCAAGGGTATTTTTCTGCGCATTCTGCCTCATTTTCAAAACTGTGCCTGGGAAAAATCTTTGAAATCAGAGTAAATATTTCTAGGTGTAAATATGCCTTGTATGGTGACTGAAAGATCGTTAATCCACATGCTCACATCTCCGTAATGAATGTTTGTCGAATTCGTAATGCATGCAGAGTGTTCGGAACACTGAATGTCACGGTGAGGGAATCTATGTAAATTATATATGTTTTAGGTAAAACTTGCTAGAGGAGGATTTTTCTGTGAATTCTGCTTCATTTACGAAACTGGCTTAAGAAAAATTTGAGAAATCAGATTAAATGTTTCAAGGTGTAAATATTCCTTTTATAGTGGATGAAAGATCGTTAATCCACATGCTGATAACCCCGTAAATAATGATTTTCGAATCTCTGTTGCATGTAGCATGTTGTGATCTCGGAATTACATGGTGATAAAAACTGTTTAAATTACATATGTATTTGGTTGAAATTGCACAAAATATTTTTTCTGCACATTCTGCCTGATTTTAGAAAAAAGCCTTAAAGGAAAATCTCCAAAATCAGGGTAAATATTTCTGGGTTTAACTATGCCTTCTTTGTTGGATGAAAGTTCTCTAATCCACATGATCACAAACCTGTAAATAATGTTTCTCGAATCCGTGATGCACGTATCGTATTCAGAACACAGAATATCATGGTGAAAGGAACTTTGTAAACTACAAATTTATTGAGTAGAACTCACTCCTAAAGAAATTTTCTGAGAAATCTGCCTCATTTTCAAACGGGCATTAGGAAAAAACTCGAAATATGAGAAAATGTTTCTAAGTGCAATATGAATTTAATGGTGGATGAAAGTTCACTAATCCACATGCTAACAAATCTGTAGTGAATTTTTGTCAATTCTGTGATGCATGCAGCTTTTACAAAACACGGAATTTCAGGGTGAGCGAATCTATGTAAATTACATGTCTATTGTGTAGAACTCACTCCAAGAGAATTTTTCTGCAATAAAGACCTCACTTTCAAAACTGGCATTTGGAAATCACTGCGAACTAAGAGTAATGGTTTCTAGGTGTAAATAGGCCTTTTATGGCGGATGAAAGTTTGGTAATCCTCATGCTCTCAACTCCTTGAAGAATGTTTGTCGAATCAGTGATGCATGTTGCGTGTTCAGAACACGGAATGTCACGGTGAAGAAAACAATGTAAATTACATTTCTATTGGGTAAAATTCGCTCCAAGAGCATTCTTCTGTGAAATCTGCCTCATTTTCTAAACTGGCATTAGGTAAAAAACTCGAAATATGAGAAAAACATTCTAAGTGTCAATATGCGTTTTATGGTGGATGAAATTCTGTAAACAACATGCTAACAACTCTGTTGTGAATATTAGACGAATCTGTGATGCATGAAGCTAATTTGAAACACGGAAATTCACGGTGATCTAGTCTATGTAAATTACATGTCTATTGGTTAGAACACGCTGCAGGAGAATTTTCCGGCAAAATCAGCTTCATTTTCGAAACTGGTGTTATGAAACTGCTGTGAAACTTGAGTAAATGATTTTAGGTGTCAATATGTCCTGTATGGTTTATTAAAGTTCGGTAATACACAAGCTCACAACTCAGCAAATAATGTTTGTCGAATCCGTGATGTATGTAGCGTGTTCGGAACATGGAATGTCACAGTGAGTGAAAGTGTACCATATAGGTGTATTGTGTAGAAATCACTCCAAGGTTATTTTTCTGCGCATTCTGCCTCATTTTCAAAACTGTCCATGGGAAACATCTTTGAAATCAGAGTAAATATTTCTAGGTGTCAATGTGCCTTGTATGGTGATTGAAAGATCGTTAATCCACATGCTCACATCTCCGTAATGAATGTTTGTCGAATTCATAATGCATGTAGAGTGTTCGGAACACTGAATGTCACGGTGAGGGAAAGTAAGTAAATTATATATGTTTTAGATAGAACTTGTTACAAGAGGATATTTCTGTGCATTCTGCCTCTTTTACGAAACTGGCCTTAGGAAAAATTTGAGAAATCAGAGTAAATGTTTCAAGGTGTAAATATTCCTTTTATAGTGGATGAAAGATCGTTAATCCACATACTGATAACCCAGTAAATAATGATTGTCGAATCTGTGGTTCATGTAGCATGTTGTGATCACGGAATGACATGGTGAGAAAAACTATGTAAATTTAATCTGTTTTTGGTAGAAATTGCACAAAATGGTTTTTCTGCCCATTCTGCCTGATTTTCGAAACTAGCCTTAAGAAAAAGCTGCAAAATCAGAGTAAATGATTCTCGGTGTAAATATGCCTTCTTTGTTTGATGAAAGTTCTCTAATCCACATGATCACAAATCTGTAAATAATGTTTCTCGAATCCGTGATGCACGTATCATATTCAGAACACAGAATATCATGGTGAAAGTAACTTTGTAAAGTACAAATTTATTGGGTAGAACTCACTCCAAAAGTAATTTTATGTGAAATCTGCCTCATTTTCAAAAACTGGCATAAGGAAAAGAGTTCAAAATCTGAGAAACTATTTCTAAGAGCAATATGACTTTAATAGTGGATGAAAGTTCACTAATCCACATGCTAACAAATCTGTAGTGAATTTTTGTCAATTCTGTGATGCATGCAGCTTTTACGGAACACGGAATTTCAGGGTGAGCGAATCTATGTAAATTACATGTCTATTGTGTAGAACTCACTCCAAGAGCATTTTTCTGCAAAAAAGACCTCACTTTCAAAACTGGCATTTGGAAATCACTGCGAACTAAGAGTAATGGTTTCTAGGTGTAAATATGCCTTTTATGGCGGATGAAAGTTTGGTAATCCTCATGCTCTCAACTCCTTAAAGAATGTTTGTCGAATCAGTGATGCATGTTGCGTGTTCAGAACACGGAATGTCACGGTGAGGAAAACAATGTAAATTACATTTCTATTGGGTAAAATTCGCTCCAAGAGCATTCTTCTGTGAAATCTGCCTCATTTTCTAAACTGGCATTAGGAAAAAAACTCGAAATATGAGAAAATGATTCTAAGTGTCAATATGCGTTTTATGGTGGATGAAATTTCTGTAAACAACATGCAAACAACTCTGTTGTGAATATTAGACGAATCTGTGATGCATGTAGCTTATTTGAATCACGGAAATTCACGGTGATCTAGTCTATCTAAATTAAATGTCTATAGGTTAGAACAAGCTGCAGGAGAATTTTCCGGCAAAATCAGCTTCATTTTCGAAACTGGTGTTATGAAACTGCTGTGAAAATTGAGTAAATGATTTTAGGTGTCAATATGTCCTGTATGGTTTATTAAAGTTCGGTAATACACAAGCTCACAACCCAGCAATTAATGTTTGTCGAATCCGTGATGTATGTAGCGTGTTCGGAACATGCAATGTCATAGTGAGTGAAAGTGTACCATATAGTTGTATTGTGTAGAAATCAATCAAAGGGTATTTTTCTGCGCATTCTGCCTCATTTTCAAAATTGTGCATAGGAAAAATCTTTGAAATAAGAGTAAATATTTCTAGGTTTAAATATGCCTTGTATGGTGATTGAAAGATCGTTAATCCACATGCTCACATCTCCGTAATGAATGATTGTCGAATTCGTAATGCATGTAGAGTGTTCGGGACACATAATGTCACGGTGAGGGAAACTACGTAAATTATATATCTTTTAGATAGAACTTGCTACAAGAGGATTTTTCTGTGCATTCTGCCTCATTTATGAAACTGGCCTTAGGAAAAGTTAGAGAAATCAGAGTAAATTTTTCAAGGTGTAAATATTCTTTTTATATTGGATGAAAGATCATTAATCCACATGCTGATAACCAAGTAATTAATGATTGTCGAATCTGTGGTGCATGTAGCGTGTTCGGAATAGGGAAATTTACGGTGAACGAATCTATGTAAATTACATGTGTACTTTCAATAACTGGCCCTAGAGGATTATTCTGCACATTCTGCCTCATTTTCAAAACTGGATTAGGTAAAACCTGTGAAATCAATGTAATTGTTTCTAGGTGTAAATATGCATGGGTGGTGGATGAAAGTTCGGTAATCCACATGCTACAACTCAGTAATGAATGTTTGTCGAATCGGTGATGTATGTATCGTGTTCGGAACATGGAATGTCACGGTGATTGAAAGTGTACCGTACATGTTTATTGGGTAAAACACGCTCCATCAGAATT
This sequence comes from Camelus ferus, assembly GCF_009834535.1. NCBI lineage: Eukaryota > Metazoa > Chordata > Mammalia > Artiodactyla > Camelidae > Camelus > Camelus ferus. The sequence goes on from NC_045731.1 coordinate 25,965,071, forward strand.
TTACTGCGCATTCAGCCTCATTTTCAAACTGGAAAATGGAAAAATCTCTGAAATCAGAGTAAATAATTCTAGGTGTAAATATGCCTTGTATGGTGATAGACAGATCGTTAATCCACATGCTCACAACTCAGAAAGGAATATATGTCTAATTCGTAATGCATGTAGTGTGTTTAGAACATGGGTAGTCATGATGAGGGAAACTATATACTTTATATATCTTTTGGTAGAACTCACTCCAAGAAAATTTCTCTGTGCATTCAACCTCATTTTGGTAACTGGCCTTAGGAAAAAGATGAGAAATCAGAGTAAATGATTCTAGGTGTTTATATGCCTTGTATGGTGGATGAAAGATCTTTTGTCCACATGCTAATAACTCAGTAATGAGTATTTGTCGAATCCATGATGAATGTAATGGGTTCGGAACACGGAATGTCACGGTGAGGAATTCTAATTAAATTACATGTCTATTTTGTAGAAGTCACTCCAAGACTATTTTTCTGTGCATTCTGCCACGATTCCGAAACTGGCTACAGGAAAACCTGCGAAATCACCGTAAATGTCTCTAGGTGTAAATATGCCTTGTTTGGTTGATGAAAGTTCTGTAATCCACATGATCACAACTCTGTAATGAATGTTGGTCTACTCCATGATGCATGTAGCGTGTTCAGAACATGGAATGTCATGGTGAGTGAAAGTGTACCGTACATGTCTATTGGATAGAACTCGCTCCAAGGATATTTTTCTGGGCATTCTGCCTCATTTTCGAAACTGGCCTTAGGAAAAAGCTGTGAAAAAATTGTAAATGATTCTAGCTTTAAATATGCCTTGTATGGTGGTTGAAAAATCGTTAACACAAATGCACTTAACTCAGTAATGAATGTTTGTCAAATCCGTGAAGCATGTAGTGTATTCGAATCACAAAATGTCACAGTGTGGGAAAGAATGTAAATTGCATGTCTATTTTGTAGAACTCACTCCAACAGATTTTTTCTGCACATTCTGCCTCAATTTCGAAACTGGCTTTAGGAAAACCTGTGAAATCACTGTAAATGTTTCTAGGTGTAAATATGCCTTGTATGGTGGATGAAAGTTTGTAATGCACATGATCACAACTCTGTAATGAATGTTTTTCGAATCCGGGTTGCATGTAGCGTGTTCAGAACATGGAATGTCACGGCGAGTGAAACTTCGTAAATTAAATGTCTATTGTGTAGAACATGCTCCAGGGAGGATTTTTCAGAGCATTCTGCCTCATTTTCGAATCTAAACTTAGGTAAGAGTTTTGAAATCAGAGTAAATGTTTCTTGATGACCATATGGATTGTATGGTGGATGAAAGTTCTGTAAACCACATGCTACAACTCAGTAATGAATGATTGTCGAATCCGAGATGCATGTATCGTATTTGAAACACGGAACATCACAATGTGTGAAACTATGTAAATTACATATTTCTCGGGTAGAACTCACTCCAAGAGTATTATTCTGCGCATTCTTGCCCATTTTCTAAACTGGCTTAAAGAAAACCTGCGAAATTACCATAAATGTTTCTAGGTTTAAATATGCCTTGTTTGGTGGGTGAGAGTTCTGTAACCCGAATGATCATAACTCTGTAATGAATGTTGGTCTACTCCAAGATGCATGTAGTGTGTTCAGAACAGGGAAGTTACGGTAAGCGAATATATGCAAATTACATGTCTATTTGGTAGAACTCGCTCAAAGAGGATTTTTCTGTGCGTTCTGCATCATTTTCATACCTGGCCTTAGGAAAAACTGTGAAATCAGAGTAAGATTTCTAGGTGTATATATGCCTAGTATGGTGGATGAAAGTTCTGTAATCCACATGATCACAACTGTGTAATTAATGTTTGTCGAACCCGTATAGCATGTAGCGTGTTCGGAACATGGAATATCACGGTGAGTGAAAGTGTACCGTACAAGTCTATTGGGTAGAACTCGCTCAAAGAGTATTTTTCTGGGCATTCTGCCCCATTTTCCAACCTGGTCTTTGGAAAAACCATGAAATCAGACTAAATATTTGTAGGTGTAAATATGCCTTGTTTGGTGATTGAAAGATCATTAATCCACATGCTCAGAACACCTTAATGAGTGTTTGTCGAATTCGTAATGCATGTAGTGTGTTCGGAACACGGAATGTTACGGTGAGAGGAACTATGTAAATTATGTACCTTTTTGGTAGAACTCGCACCAAGAGGTTTTTCTGTGCATTCTGCCTCATATTGGAATTTGGCCTTACGAAAAATATGAGAAATCAGACTAAATGTTTCTAGGTGTATATATGCCTCGTATTGTGGATGAAAGATCTTTAATCCACATGTTCACAACTCATTAAAGAATGTTTGTCGAATCCGTGATCCATGTAGAGTGTTTGGATCACAGAATATCACGGTGACAAAACTTTGTAAATTACATGTGTATTGGTTAGAACTCGCTCCAAAAGCATTTTTCTTCGAAACCTGACTCATTTTCAAAACTGGTATTAGGAAAACACTATGAAATTTGGGAAGATGCTTCTACGTGTCAATATGAATTTTATGGTGGGTGAAAGTTCAATAATCCAAATGCTAACAATTCTGTAGTGAATTTTTGTTGAATCCATGATGTATGCAGCTTTCTAGGATCACTGAATTTCACAGTGAGCGAATCTATGTAAATTACATGTCTTTTGTGTAGAAGTTGCTCCAAGGGAATTTTACTGTGAAATCTGCCTCATTTTTTAAACTGGCATTAGGAAAATACTCGAAATACGGGAAAATGATTCTAAGTGTCAATATGCGATTTATGGTGGATGAAATGTCGGTAAACAATATGCTAACAACTCTGTTGTGAATATCAGACGAATCTGTGATGCATGTAGCTTAATTGAAACACGGAAATTCACGGTGATCTAGTCTATGTAAATTATATGTCTATTGTGTAGAACTCACTCCAAGAGCATTTTTCGGCAAAAACGACCTCACATTCAAAAATGGCATTTGGAAAACACTGCGATCTCAGAGTAATTGTTTCTAATTGTAAATATGCCTTGTATGGTGGATGAAAGTTTTGTAATCCTCATGCTCACGACTTCCTAAAATATATTTGTCTAATCAGGGATGCATGTTGCGTGTTCAGAACACGGAATGTCATGGTGAGGAAAACAATGTAAATTACATTTGTATTGGGTAGAACTCGCTCCAAGAGCATTTTTCTGTGAAATCTGCCTCATTTTCAAAACTGGCATTAGGAAAAATACTCGAAATATGAGAAAATGTTTCTAAGTGTCAATATGCGTATTATGGCGGATGTAATTTTGGTAAACAACATGCTAACAACTCTGTTGTGAATATTAGATGAATGTGTAATGCATGTATCTTATTTGATACACGGAAATTCACGGTGATATAGTCTATGTAAATTACATGTCTATTGGTTAGAACACGCTGCAGGAGAAATTTCCTGCAAATCAGCTTCATTTTCGAAACTGGTTTTATGAAAATGCTGTGAAATCTGAGTAAAGGATTTTATGTGTCAATATGTCCTGTATGGTTTATTAAAGTTCGGTAATACACAAGCTCACAACTCAGCAATTAATGTTTGTCGAATCCGTGATGTATGTAGCGTGTTCGGAACATTGAATTTTACAGTGAGTGAAAGTGTACCGTATGGGTCTATTGTGTAGAAATCACTCCAAGGGTATTTTTCTGCGCATTCTGCCTCATTTTCAAAACTGTGCCTGGGAAAAATCTTTGAAATCAGAGTAAATATTTCTAGGTGTAAATATGCCTTGTATGGTGACTGAAAGATCGTTAATCCACATGCTCACATCTCCGTAATGAATGTTTGTCGAATTCGTAATGCATGCAGAGTGTTCGGAACACTGAATGTCACGGTGAGGGAATCTATGTAAATTATATATGTTTTAGGTAAAACTTGCTAGAGGAGGATTTTTCTGTGAATTCTGCTTCATTTACGAAACTGGCTTAAGAAAAATTTGAGAAATCAGATTAAATGTTTCAAGGTGTAAATATTCCTTTTATAGTGGATGAAAGATCGTTAATCCACATGCTGATAACCCCGTAAATAATGATTTTCGAATCTCTGTTGCATGTAGCATGTTGTGATCTCGGAATTACATGGTGATAAAAACTGTTTAAATTACATATGTATTTGGTTGAAATTGCACAAAATATTTTTTCTGCACATTCTGCCTGATTTTAGAAAAAAGCCTTAAAGGAAAATCTCCAAAATCAGGGTAAATATTTCTGGGTTTAACTATGCCTTCTTTGTTGGATGAAAGTTCTCTAATCCACATGATCACAAACCTGTAAATAATGTTTCTCGAATCCGTGATGCACGTATCGTATTCAGAACACAGAATATCATGGTGAAAGGAACTTTGTAAACTACAAATTTATTGAGTAGAACTCACTCCTAAAGAAATTTTCTGAGAAATCTGCCTCATTTTCAAACGGGCATTAGGAAAAAACTCGAAATATGAGAAAATGTTTCTAAGTGCAATATGAATTTAATGGTGGATGAAAGTTCACTAATCCACATGCTAACAAATCTGTAGTGAATTTTTGTCAATTCTGTGATGCATGCAGCTTTTACAAAACACGGAATTTCAGGGTGAGCGAATCTATGTAAATTACATGTCTATTGTGTAGAACTCACTCCAAGAGAATTTTTCTGCAATAAAGACCTCACTTTCAAAACTGGCATTTGGAAATCACTGCGAACTAAGAGTAATGGTTTCTAGGTGTAAATAGGCCTTTTATGGCGGATGAAAGTTTGGTAATCCTCATGCTCTCAACTCCTTGAAGAATGTTTGTCGAATCAGTGATGCATGTTGCGTGTTCAGAACACGGAATGTCACGGTGAAGAAAACAATGTAAATTACATTTCTATTGGGTAAAATTCGCTCCAAGAGCATTCTTCTGTGAAATCTGCCTCATTTTCTAAACTGGCATTAGGAAAAAAACTCGAAATATGAGAAAATGATTCTAAGTGTCAATATGCGTTTTATGGTGGATGAAATTTCTGTAAACAACATGCAAACAACTCTGTTGTGAATATTAGACGAATCTGTGATGCATGTAGCTTATTTGAATCACGGAAATTCACGGTGATCTAGTCTATCTAAATTAAATGTCTATAGGTTAGAACAAGCTGCAGGAGAATTTTCCGGCAAAATCAGCTTCATTTTCGAAACTGGTGTTATGAAACTGCTGTGAAAATTGAGTAAATGATTTTAGGTGTCAATATGTCCTGTATGGTTTATTAAAGTTCGGTAATACACAAGCTCACAACCCAGCAATTAATGTTTGTCGAATCCGTGATGTATGTAGCGTGTTCGGAACATGCAATGTCATAGTGAGTGAAAGTGTACCATATAGTTGTATTGTGTAGAAATCAATCAAAGGGTATTTTTCTGCGCATTCTGCCTCATTTTCAAAATTGTGCATAGGAAAAATCTTTGAAATAAGAGTAAATATTTCTAGGTTTAAATATGCCTTGTATGGTGATTGAAAGATCGTTAATCCACATGCTCACATCTCCGTAATGAATGATTGTCGAATTCGTAATGCATGTAGAGTGTTCGGGACACATAATGTCACGGTGAGGGAAACTACGTAAATTATATATCTTTTAGATAGAACTTGCTACAAGAGGATTTTTCTGTGCATTCTGCCTCATTTATGAAACTGGCCTTAGGAAAAGTTAGAGAAATCAGAGTAAATTTTTCAAGGTGTAAATATTCTTTTTATATTGGATGAAAGATCATTAATCCACATGCTGATAACCAAGTAATTAATGATTGTCGAATCTGTGGTGCATGTAGCGTGTTCGGAATAGGGAAATTTACGGTGAACGAATCTATGTAAATTACATGTGTACTTTCAATAACTGGCCCTAGAGGATTATTCTGCACATTCTGCCTCATTTTCAAAACTGGATTAGGTAAAACCTGTGAAATCAATGTAATTGTTTCTAGGTGTAAATATGCATGGGTGGTGGATGAAAGTTCGGTAATCCACATGCTACAACTCAGTAATGAATGTTTGTCGAATCGGTGATGTATGTATCGTGTTCGGAACATGGAATGTCACGGTGATTGAAAGTGTACCGTACATGTTTATTGGGTAAAACACGCTCCATCAGAATTTTACTGCGCATTCAGCCTCATTTTCAAACTGGAAAATGGAAAAATCTCTGAAATCAGAGTAAATAATTCTAGGTGTAAATATGCCTTGTATGGTGATAGACAGATCGTTAATCCACATGCTCACAACTCAGAAAGGAATATATGTCTAATTCGTAATGCATGTAGTGTGTTTAGAACATGGGTAGTCATGATGAGGGAAACTATATACTTTATATATCTTTTTGGTAGAACTCACTCCAAGAAAATTTCTCTGTGCATTCAACCTCATTTTGGTAACTGGCCTTAGGAAAAAGATGAGAAATCAGAGTAAATGATTCTAGGTGTTTATATGCCTTGTATGGTGGATGAAAGATCTTTTGTCCACATGCTAATAACTCAGTAATGAGTATTTGTCGAATCCATGATGAATGTAATGGGTTCGGAACACGGAATGTCACGGTGAGGAATTCTAATTAAATTACATGTCTATTTTGTAGAAGTCACTCCAAGACTATTTTTCTGTGCATTCTGCCACGATTCCGAAACTGGCTACAGGAAAACCTGCGAAATCACCGTAAATGTCTCTAGGTGTAAATATGCCTTGTTTGGTTGATGAAAGTTCTGTAATCCACATGATCACAACTCTGTAATGAATGTTGGTCTACTCCATGATGCATGTAGCGTGTTCAGAACATGGAATGTCATGGTGAGTGAAAGTGTACCGTACATGTCTATTGGATAGAACTCGCTCCAAGGATATTTTTCTGGGCATTCTGCCTCATTTTCGAAACTGGCCTTAGGAAAAAGCTGTGAAAAAATTGTAAATGATTCTAGCTTTAAATATGCCTTGTATGGTGGTTGAAAAATCGTTAACACAAATGCACTTAACTCAGTAATGAATGTTTGTCAAATCCGTGAAGCATGTAGTGTATTCGAATCACAAAATGTCACAGTGTGGGAAAGAATGTAAATTGCATGTCTATTTTGTAGAACTCACTCCAACAGATTTTTTCTGCACATTCTGCCTCAATTTCGAAACTGGCTTTAGGAAAACCTGTGAAATCACTGTAAATGTTTCTAGGTGTAAATATGCCTTGTATGGTGGATGAAAGTTTGTAATGCACATGATCACAACTCTGTAATGAATGTTTTTCGAATCCGGGTTGCATGTAGCGTGTTCAGAACATGGAATGTCACGGCGAGTGAAACTTCGTAAATTAAATGTCTATTGTGTAGAACATGCTCCAGGGAGGATTTTTCAGAGCATTCTGCCTCATTTTCGAATCTAAACTTAGGTAAGAGTTTTGAAATCAGAGTAAATGTTTCTTGATGACCATATGGATTGTATGGTGGATGAAAGTTCTGTAAACCACATGCTACAACTCAGTAATGAATGATTGTCGAATCCGAGATGCATGTATCGTATTTGAAACACGGAACATCACAATGTGTGAAACTATGTAAATTACATATTTCTCGGGTAGAACTCACTCCAAGAGTATTATTCTGCGCATTCTTGCCCATTTTCTAAACTGGCTTAAAGAAAACCTGCGAAATTACCATAAATGTTTCTAGGTTTAAATATGCCTTGTTTGGTGGGTGAGAGTTCTGTAACCCGAATGATCATAACTCTGTAATGAATGTTGGTCTACTCCAAGATGCATGTAGTGTGTTCAGAACAGGGAAAGTTACGGTAAGCGAATATATGCAAATTACATGTCTATTTGGTAGAACTCGCTCAAAGAGGATTTTTCTGTGCGTTCTGCATCATTTTCATACCTGGCCTTAGGAAAAACTGTGAAATCAGAGTAAGATTTCTAGGTGTATATATGCCTAGTATGGTGGATGAAAGTTCTGTAATCCACATGATCACAACTGTGTAATTAATGTTTGTCGAACCCGTATAGCATGTAGCGTGTTCGGAACATGGAATATCACGGTGAGTGAAAGTGTACCGTACAAGTCTATTGGGTAGAACTCGCTCAAAGAGTATTTTTCTGGGCATTCTGCCCCATTTTCCAACCTGGTCTTTGGAAAAACCATGAAATCAGACTAAATATTTGTAGGTGTAAATATGCCTTGTTTGGTGATTGAAAGATCATTAATCCACATGCTCAGAACACCTTAATGAGTGTTTGTCGAATTCGTAATGCATGTAGTGTGTTCGGAACACGGAATGTTACGGTGAGAGGAACTATGTAAATTATGTACCTTTTTGGTAGAACTCGCACCAAGAGGTTTTTCTGTGCATTCTGCCTCATATTGGAATTTGGCCTTACGAAAAATATGAGAAATCAGACTAAATGTTTCTAGGTGTATATATGCCTCGTATTGTGGATGAAAGATCTTTAATCCACATGTTCACAACTCATTAAAGAATGTTTGTCGAATCCGTGATCCATGTAGAGTGTTTGGATCACAGAATATCACGGTGACAAAACTTTGTAAATTACATGTGTATTGGTTAGAACTCGCTCCAAAAGCATTTTTCTTCGAAACCTGACTCATTTTCAAAACTGGTATTAGGAAAACACTATGAAATTTGGGAAGATGCTTCTACGTGTCAATATGAATTTTATGGTGGGTGAAAGTTCAATAATCCAAATGCTAACAATTCTGTAGTGAATTTTTGTTGAATCCATGATGTATGCAGCTTTCTAGGATCACTGAATTTCACAGTGAGCGAATCTATGTAAATTACATGTCTTTTGTGTAGAAGTTGCTCCAAGGGAATTTTACTGTGAAATCTGCCTCATTTTTTAAACTGGCATTAGGAAAAAACTCGAAATACGGGAAAATGATTCTAAGTGTCAATATGCGATTTATGGTGGATGAAATGTCGGTAAACAATATGCTAACAACTCTGTTGTGAATATCAGACGAATCTGTGATGCATGTAGCTTAATTGAAACACGGAAATTCACGGTGATCTAGTCTATGTAAATTATATGTCTATTGTGTAGAACTCACTCCAAGAGCATTTTTCGGCAAAAACGACCTCACTTTCAAAAATGGCATTTGGAAAACACTGCGATCTCAGAGTAATTGTTTCTAATTGTAAATATGCCTTGTATGGTGGATGAAAGTTTTGTAATCCTCATGCTCACGACTTCCTAAAATATATTTGTCTAATCAGGGATGCATGTTGCATGTTCAGAACACGGAATGTCATGGTGAGGAAAACAATGTAAATTACATTTCTATTCGGTAGAAGTCGCTCCAAGAGCATTTTTCTGTGAAATCTGCCTCATTTTCAAAACTGGCATTAGGAAAAAAACTCGAAATATGAGAAAATGTTTCTAAGTGTCAATATGCGTATTATGGCGGATGTAATTTTGGTAAACAACATGCTAACAACTCTGTTGTGAATATTAGATGAATCTGTAATGCATGTACCTTATTTGATACACGGAAATTCACGGTGATATAGTCTATGTAAATTACATGTCTATTGGTTAGAACACGCTGCAGGAGAAATTTCCTGCAAAATCAGCTTCATTTTCGAAACTGGTTTTATGAAAATGCTGTGAAATCTGAGTAAAGGATTTTATGTGTCAATATGTCCTGTATGGTTTATTAAAGTTCGGTAATACACAAGCTCACAACTCAGCAATTAATGTTTGTCAAATCCGTGATGTATGTAGCGTGTTCGGAACATTGAATTTTACAGTGAGTGAAAGTGTACCGTATGGGTCTGTTGTGTAGAAATCACTCCAAGGGTATTTTTCTGCGCATTCTGCCTCATTTTCAAAACTGTGCCTGGGAAAAATCTTTGAAATCAGAGTAAATATTTCTAGGTGTAAATATGCCTTGTATGGTGACTGAAAGATCGTTAATCCACATGCTCACATCTCCGTAATGAATGTTTGTCGAATTCGTAATGCATGCAGAGTGTTCGGAACACTGAATGTCACGGTGAGGGAATCTATGTAAATTATATATGTTTTAGGTAAAACTTGCTAGAGGAGGATTTTTCTGTGAATTCTGCTTCATTTACGAAACTGGCTTAAGAAAAATTTGAGAAATCAGATTAAATGTTTCAAGGTGTAAATATTCCTTTTATAGTGGATGAAAGATCGTTAATCCACATGCTGATAACCCCGTAAATAATGATTTTCGAATCTCTGTTGCATGTAGCATGTTGTGATCTCGGAATGACATGGTGATAAAAACTGTTTAAATTACATATGTATTTGGTTGAAATTGCACAAAATATTTTTTCTGCACATTCTGCCTGATTTTAGAAAAAAGCCTTAAAGGAAAATCTCCAAAATCAGGGTAAATGTTTCTGGGTTTAACTATGCCTTCTTTGTTGGATGAAAGTTCTCTAATCCACATGATCACAAACCTGTAAATAATGTTTCTCGAATCCGTGATGCATGTATCGTATTCAGAACACAGAATATCATGGTGAAAGGAACTTTGTAAACTACAAATTTATTGAGTAGAACTCACTCCTAAAGAAATTTTCTGAGAAATCTGCCTCATTTTCTAAACGGGCATTAGGAAAAAACTCGAAATATGAGAAAATGTTTCTAAGTGCAATATGAATTTAATGGTGGATGAAAGTTCACTAATCCACATGCTAAAAAATCTGTAGTGAATTTTTGTCAATTCTGTGATGCATGCAGCTTTTACAAAACACGGAATTTCAGGGTGAGCGAATCTATGTAAATTACATGTCTATTGTGTAGAACTCACTCCAAGAGAATTTTTCTGCAATAAAGACCTCACTTTCAAAACTGGCATTTGGAAATCACTGCGAACTAAGAGTAATGGTTTCTAGGTGTAAATAGGCCTTTTATGGCGGATGAAAGTTTGGTAATCCTCATGCTCTCAACTCCTTGAAGAATGTTTGTCGAATCAGTGATGCATGTTGCGTGTTCAGAACACGGAATGTCACGGTGAAGAAAACAATGTAAATTACATTTCTATTGGGTAAAATTCGCTCCAAGAGCATTCTTCTGTGAAATCTGCCTCATTTTCTAAACTGGCATTAGGTAAAAAACTCGAAATATGAGAAAAACATTCTAAGTGTCAATATGCGTTTTATGGTGGATGAAATTCTGTAAACAACATGCTAACAACTCTGTTGTGAATATTAGACGAATCTGTGATGCATGAAGCTAATTTGAAACACGGAAATTCACGGTGATCTAGTCTATGTAAATTACATGTCTATTGGTTAGAACACGCTGCAGGAGAATTTTCCGGCAAAATCAGCTTCATTTTCGAAACTGGTGTTATGAAACTGCTGTGAAACTTGAGTAAATGATTTTAGGTGTCAATATGTCCTGTATGGTTTATTAAAGTTCGGTAATACACAAGCTCACAACTCAGCAAATAATGTTTGTCGAATCCGTGATGTATGTAGCGTGTTCGGAACATGGAATGTCACAGTGAGTGAAAGTGTACCATATAGGTGTATTGTGTAGAAATCACTCCAAGGTTATTTTTCTGCGCATTCTGCCTCATTTTCAAAACTGTCCATGGGAAACATCTTTGAAATCAGAGTAAATATTTCTAGGTGTCAATGTGCCTTGTATGGTGATTGAAAGATCGTTAATCCACATGCTCACATCTCCGTAATGAATGTTTGTCGAATTCATAATGCATGTAGAGTGTTCGGAACACTGAATGTCACGGTGAGGGAAAGTAAGTAAATTATATATGTTTTAGATAGAACTTGTTACAAGAGGATATTTCTGTGCATTCTGCCTCTTTTACGAAACTGGCCTTAGGAAAAATTTGAGAAATCAGAGTAAATGTTTCAAGGTGTAAATATTCCTTTTATAGTGGATGAAAGATCGTTAATCCACATACTGATAACCCAGTAAATAATGATTGTCGAATCTGTGGTTCATGTAGCATGTTGTGATCACGGAATGACATGGTGAGAAAAACTATGTAAATTTAATCTGTTTTTGGTAGAAATTGCACAAAATGGTTTTTCTGCCCATTCTGCCTGATTTTCGAAACTAGCCTTAAGAAAAAGCTGCAAAATCAGAGTAAATGATTCTCGGTGTAAATATGCCTTCTTTGTTTGATGAAAGTTCTCTAATCCACATGATCACAAATCTGTAAATAATGTTTCTCGAATCCGTGATGCACGTATCATATTCAGAACACAGAATATCATGGTGAAAGTAACTTTGTAAAGTACAAATTTATTGGGTAGAACTCACTCCAAAAGTAATTTTATGTGAAATCTGCCTCATTTTCAAAAACTGGCATAAGGAAAAGAGTTCAAAATCTGAGAAAATATTTCTAAGAGCAATATGACTTTAATAGTGGATGAAAGTTCACTAATCCACATGCTAACAAATCTGTAGTGAATTTTTGTCAATTCTGTGATGCATGCAGCTTTTACGGAACACGGAATTTCAGGGTGAGCGAATCTATGTAAATTACATGTCTATTGTGTAGAACTCACTCCAAGAGCATTTTTCTGCAAAAAAGACCTCACTTTCAAAACTGGCATTTGGAAATCACTGCGAACTAAGAGTAATGGTTTCTAGGTGTAAATATGCCTTTTATGGCGGATGAAAGTTTGGTAATCCTCATGCTCTCAACTCCTTAAAGAATGTTTGTCGAATCAGTGATGCATGTTGCGTGTTCAGAACACGGAATGTCACGGTGAGGAAAACAATGTAAATTACATTTCTATTGGGTAAAATTCGCTCCAAGAGCATTCTTCTGTGAAATCTGCCTCATTTTCTAAACTGGCATTAGGAAAAAAACTCGAAATATGAGAAAATGATTCTAAGTGTCAATATGCGTTTTATGGTGGATGAAATTTCTGTAAACAACATGCAAACAACTCTGTTGTGAATATTAGACGAATCTGTGATGCATGTAGCTTATTTGAATCACGGAAATTCACGGTGATCTAGTCTATCTAAATTAAATGTCTATAGGTTAGAACAAGCTGCAGGAGAATTTTCCGGCAAAATCAGCTTCATTTTCGAAACTGGTGTTATGAAACTGCTGTGAAAATTGAGTAAATGATTTTAGGTGTCAATATGTCCTGTATGGTTTATTAAAGTTCGGTAATACACAAGCTCACAACCCAGCAATTAATGTTTGTCGAATCCGTGATGTATGTAGCGTGTTCGGAACATGCAATGTCACAGTGAGTGAAAGTGTACCATATAGTTGTATTGTGTAGAAATCAATCAAAGGGTATTTTTCTGCGCATTCTGCCTCATTTTCAAAATTGTGCATAGGAAAAATCTTTGAAATAAGAGTAAATATTTCTAGGTTTAAATATGCCTTGTATGGTGATTGAAAGATCGTTAATCCACATGCTCACATCTCCGTAATGAATGATTGTCGAATTCGTAATGCATGTAGAGTGTTCGGGACACATAATGTCACGGTGAGGGAAACTACGTAAATTATATATCTTTTAGATAGAACTTGCTACAAGAGGATTTTTCTGTGCATTCTGCCTCATTTATGAAACTGGCCTTAGGAAAAGTTAGAGAAATCAGAGTAAATTTTTCAAGGTGTAAATATTCTTTTTATATTGGATGAAAGATCATTAATCCACATGCTGATAACCAAGTAATTAATGATTGTCGAATCTGTGGTGCATGTAGCGTGTTCGGAATAGGGAAATTTACGGTGAACGAATCTATGTAAATTACATGTGTACTTTCAATAACTGGCCCTAGAGGATTATTCTGCACATTCTGCCTCATTTTCAAAACTGGATTAGGTAAAACCTGTGAAATCAATGTAATTGTTTCTAGGTGTAAATATGCATGGGTGGTGGATGAAAGTTCGGTAATCCACATGCTACAACTCAGTAATGAATGTTTGTCGAATCGGTGATGTATGTATCGTGTTCGGAACATGGAATGTCACGGTGATTGAAAGTGTACCGTACATGTTTATTGGGTAAAACACGCTCCATCAGAATTTTACTGCGCATTCAGCCTCATTTTCAAACTGGAAAATGGAAAAATCTCTGAAATCAGAGTAAATAATTCTAGGTGTAAATATGCCTTGTATGGTGATAGACAGATCGTTAATCCACATGCTCACAACTCAGAAAGGAATATATGTCTAATTCGTAATGCATGTAGTGTGTTTAGAACATGGGTAGTCATGATGAGGGAAACTATATACTTTATATATCTTTTTGGTAGAACTCACTCCAAGAAAATTTCTCTGTGCATTCAACCTCATTTTGGTAACTGGCCTTAGGAAAAAGATGAGAAATCAGAGTAAATGATTCTAGGTGTTTATATGCCTTGTATGGTGGATGAAAGATCTTTTGTCCACATGCTAATAACTCAGTAATGAGTATTTGTCGAATCCATGATGAATGTAATGGGTTCGGAACACGGAATGTCACGGTGAGGAATTCTAATTAAATTACATGTCTATTTTGTAGAAGTCACTCCAAGACTATTTTTCTGTGCATTCTGCCACGATTCCGAAACTGGCTACAGGAAAACCTGCGAAATCACCGTAAATGTCTCTAGGTGTAAATATGCCTTGTTTGGTTGATGAAAGTTCTGTAATCCACATGATCACAACTCTGTAATGAATGTTGGTCTACTCCATGATGCATGTAGCGTGTTCAGAACATGGAATGTCATGGTGAGTGAAAGTGTACCGTACATGTCTATTGGATAGAACTCGCTCCAAGGATATTTTTCTGGGCATTCTGCCTCATTTTCGAAACTGGCCTTAGGAAAAAGCTGTGAAAAAATTGTAAATGATTCTAGCTTTAAATATGCCTTGTATGGTGGTTGAAAATCGTTAACACAAATGCACTTAACTCAGTAATGAATGTTTGTCAAATCCGTGAAGCATGTAGTGTATTCGAATCACAAATGTCACAGTGTGGGAAAGAATGTAAATTGCATGTCTATTTTGTAGAACTCACTCCAACAGATTTTTTCTGCACATTCTGCCTCAATTTCGAAACTGGCTTTAGGAAAACCTGTGAAATCACTGTAAATGTTCTAGGTGTAAATATGCCTTGTATGGTGGATGAAAGTTTGTAATGCACATGATCACAACTCTGTAATGAATGTTTTTCGAATCCGGGTTGCATGTAGCGTGTTCAGAACATGGAATGTCACGGCGAGTGAAACTTCGTAAATTAAATGTCTATTGTGTAGAACATGCTCCAGGAGGATTTTTCAGAGCATTCTGCCTCATTTTCGAATCTAAACTTAGGTAAGAGTTTTGAAATCAGAGTAAATGTTTCTTGATGACCATATGGATTGTATGGTGGATGAAAGTTCTGTAAACCACATGCTACAACTCAGTAATGAATGATTGTCGAAATCCGAGATGCATGTATCGTATTTGAAACACGGAACATCACAATGTGTGGAAACTATGTAAATTACATATTTCTCGGGTAGAACTCACTCCAAGAGTATTATGTCTGCGCATTCTTGCCCATTTTCTAAACTGGCTTAAAGAAAACCTGCGAAATTACCATAAATGTTTCTAGGTTAAATATGCCTTGTTTGGTGGGTGAGAGTTCTGTAACCCGAATGATCATAACTCTGTAATGAATGTTGGTCTACTCCAAGATGCATGTAGTGTGTTCAGAACAGGGAAAGTTACGGTAAGCGAATATATGCAAATTACATGTCTATTTGGTAGAACTCGCTCAAAGAGGATTTTTCTGTGCGTTCTGCATCATTTTCATACCTGGCCTTAGGAAAAACTGTGAAATCAGAGTAAGATTTCTAGGTGTATATATGCCTAGTATGGTGGATGAAAGTTCTGTAATCCACATGATCACAACTGTGTAATTAATGTTTGTCGAACCCGTATAGCATGTAGCGTGTTCGGAACATGGAATATCACGGTGAGTGAAAGTGTACCGTACAAGTCTATTGGGTAGAACTCGCTCAAAGAGTATTTTTCTGGGCATTCTGCCCCATTTTCCAACCTGGTCTTTGGAAAAACCATGAAATCAGACTAAATATTTGTAGGTGTAAATATGCCTTGTTTGGTGATTGAAAGATCATTAATCCACATGCTCAGAACACCTTAATGAGTGTTTGTCGAATTCGTAATGCATGTAGTGTGTTCGGAACACGGAATGTTACGGTGAGAGGAACTATGTAAATTATGTACCTTTTTGGTAGAACTCGCACCAAGAGGGTTTTTCTGTGCATTCTGCCTCATATTGGAATTTGGCCTTACGAAAAATATGAGAAATCAGACTAATGTTTCTAGGTGTATATATGCCTCGTATTGTGGATGAAAGATCTTTAATCCACATGTTCACAACTCATTAAAGAATGTTTGTCGAATCCGTGATCCATGTAGAGTGTTTGGATCACAGAATATCACGGTGACAAAACTTTGTAAATTACATGTGTATTGGTTAGAACTCGCTCCAAAAGCATTTTTCTTTCGAAACCTGACTCATTTTCAAAACTGGTATTAGGAAAACACTATGAAATTTGGGAAGATGCTTCTACGTGTCAATATGAATTTTATGGTGGGTGAAAGTTCAATAATCCAAATGCTAACAATTCTGTAGTGAATTTTTGTCAATTCTGTGATGCATGCAGCTTTTACAAAACACGGAATTTCAGGGTGAGCGAATCTATGTAAATTACATGTCTATTGTGTAGAACTCACTCCAAGAGAATTTTTCTGCAATAAAGACCTCACTTTCAAAACTGGCATTTGGAAATCACTGCGAACTAAGAGTAATGGTTTCTAGGTGTAAATAGGCCTTTTATGGCGGATGAAAGTTTGGTAATCCTCTATGCTCTCAACTCCTTGAAGAATGTTTGTCGAATCAGTGATGCATGTTGCGTGTTCAGAACACGGAATGTCACGGTGAAGAAAACAATGTAAATTACATTTCTATTGGGTAAAATTCGCTCCAAGAGCATTCTTCTGTGAAATCTGCCTCATTTTCTAAACTGGCATTAGGTAAAAAACTCGAAATATGAGAAAAACATTCTAAGTGTCAATATGCGTTTTATGGTGGATGAAATTCTGTAAACAACATGCTAACAACTCTGTTGTGAAATTAGACGAATCTGTGATGCATGAAGCTAATTTGAAACACGGAAATTCACGGTGATCTAGTCTATGTAAATTACATGTCTATTGGTTAGAACACGCTGCAGGAGAATTTTCCGGCAAAATCAGCTTCATTTTCGAAACTGGTGTTTATGAACTGCTGTGAAAACTTGAGTAAATGATTTTAGGTGTCAATATGTCCTGTATGGTTTATTAAAGTTCGGTAATACACAAGCTCACAACTCAGCAAATAATGTTTGTCGAATCCGTGATGTATGTAGCGTGTTCGGAACATGGAATGTCACAGTGAGTGAAAGTGTACCATATAGGTTATTGTGTAGAAATCACTCCAAGGTTATTTTCTGCGCATTCTGCCTCATTTTCAAAACTGTCCATGGGAAACATCTTTGAAATCAGAGTAAATATTTCTAGGTGTCAATGTGCCTTGTATGGTGATTGAAAGATCGTTAATCCACATGCTCACATCTCCGTAATGAATGTTTGTCGAATTCATAATGCATGTAGAGTGTTCGGAACACTGAATGTCACGGTGAGGGAAAGTAAGTAAATTATATATGTGTTTAGATAGAACTTGTTACAAGAGGATATTTCTGTGCATTCTGCCTCTTTTACGACAACTGGCCTTAGGAAAAATTTGAGAAATCAGAGTAAATGTTTCAAGGTGTAAATATTCCTTTATAGTGGATGAAAGATCGTTAATCCACATACTGATAACCCAGTAATAATGATTGTCGAATCTGTGGTTCATGTAGCATGGTTGTGATCACGGAATGACATGGTGAGAAAAACTATGTAAATTTAATCTGTTTTTGGTAGAAATTGCGCAAAAATGGTTTTTTCTGCCCATTCTGCCTGATTTTCGAAACTAGCCTTAAGAAAAAGCTGCAAAATCAGAGTAAATGATTCTCGTGTAAATATGCCTTCTTTGTTTGATGAAAGTTCTCTAATCCACATGATCACAAATCTGTAATAATGTTTCTCGAATCCGTGATGCACGTATCATATTCAGAACACAGAATATCATGGTGAAAGTAACTTTGTAAAGTACAAATTTATTGGGTAGAACTCACTCCAAAAGTAATTTTATGTGAAATCTGCCTCATTTTCAAAAACTGGCATAAGGAAAAGAGTTCAAAATCTGAGAAAATATTTCTAAGAGCAATATGACTTTAATAGTGGATGAAAGTTCACTAATCCACATGCTAACAAATCTGTAGTGAATTTTTGTCAATTCTGTGATGCATGCAGCTTTTACGGAACACGGAATTTCAGGGTGAGCGAATCTATGTAAATTACATGTCTATTGTGTAGAACTCACTCCAAGAGCATTTTTCTGCAAAAAAGACCTCACTTTCAAAACTGGCATTTGGAAATCACTGCGAACTAAGAGTAATGGTTTCTAGGTGTAAATATGCCTTTTATGGCGGATGAAAGTTTGGTAATCCTCATGCTCTCAACTCCTTAAAGAATGTTTGTCGAATCAGTGATGCATGTTGCGTGTTCAGAACACGGAATGTCACGGTGAGGAAAACAATGTAAATTACATTTCTATTGGGTAAAATTCGCTCCAAGAGCATTCTTCTGTGAAATCTGCCTCATTTTCTAAACTGGCATTAGGAAAAAAACTCGAAATATGAGAAAATGATTCTAAGTGTCAATATGCGTTTTATGGTGGATGAAATTTCTGTAAACAACATGCAAACAACTCTGTTGTGAATATTAGACGAATCTGTGATGCATGTAGCTTATTTGAATCACGGAAATTCACGGTGATCTAGTCTATCTAAATTAAATGTCTATAGGTTAGAACAAGCTGCAGGAGAATTTTCCGGCAAAATCAGCTTCATTTTCGAAACTGGTGTTATGAAACTGCTGTGAAAATTGAGTAAATGATTTTAGGTGTCAATATGTCCTGTATGGTTTATTAAAGTTCGGTAATACACAAGCTCACAACCCAGCAATTAATGTTTGTCGAATCCGTGATGTATGTAGCGTGTTCGGAACATGCAATGTCACAGTGAGTGAAAGTGTACCATATAGTTGTATTGTGTAGAAATCAATCAAAGGGTATTTTTCTGCGCATTCTGCCTCATTTTCAAAATTGTGCATAGGAAAAATCTTTGAAATAAGAGTAAATATTTCTAGGTTTAAATATGCCTTGTATGGTGATTGAAAGATCGTTAATCCACATGCTCACATCTCCGTAATGAATGATTGTCGAATTCGTAATGCATGTAGAGTGTTCGGGACACATAATGTCACGGTGAGGGAAACTACGTAAATTATATATCTTTTAGATAGAACTTGCTACAAGAGGATTTTTCTGTGCATTCTGCCTCATTTATGAAACTGGCCTTAGGAAAAGTTAGAGAAATCAGAGTAAATTTTCAAGGTGTAAATATTCTTTTATATTGGATGAAAGATCATTAATCCACATGCTGATAACCAGTAATTAATGATTGTCGAATCTGTGGTGCATGTAGCGTGTTCGGAATAGGGAAATTTACGGTGAACGAATCTATGTAAATTACATGTGTACTTTCAATAACTGGCCCTAGAGGATTATTCTGCACATTCTGCCTCATTTTCAAAACTGGATTAGGTAAAACCTGTGAAATCAATGTAATTGTTTCTAGGTGTAAATATGCATGGGTGGTGGATGAAAGTTCGGTAATCCACATGCTACAACTCAGTAATGAATGTTTGTCGAATCGGTGATGTATGTATCGTGTTCGGAACATGGAATGTCACGGTGATTGAAAGTGTACCGTACATGTTTATTGGGTAAAACACGCTCCATCAGAATTTTACTGCGCATTCAGCCTCATTTTCAAACTGGAAAATGGAAAATCTCTGAAATCAGAGTAAATAATTCTAGGTGTAAATGCCTTGTATGGTGATAGACAGATCGTTAATCCACATGCTCACAACTCAGAAAGGAATATATGTCTAATTCGTAATGCATGTAGTGTGTTTAGAACATGGGTAGTCATGATGAGGGAAACTATATACTTTATATATCTTTTTGGTAGAACTCACTCCAAGAAAATTTCTCTGTGCATTCAACCTCATTTTGGTAACTGGCCTTAGGAAAAAGATGAGAAATCAGAGTAAATGATTCTAGGTTTTATATGCCTTGTATGGTGGATGAAAGATCTTTTGTCCACATGCTAATAACTCAGTAATGAGTATTTGTCGAATCCATGATGAATGTAATGGGTTCGGAACACGGAATGTCACGGTGAGGAATTCTAATTAAATTACATGTCTATTTTGTAGAAGTCACTCAAGACTATTTTTCTGTGCATTCTGCCACGATTCCGAAACTGGCTACAGGAAAACCTGCGAAATCACCGTAAATGTCTCTAGGTGTAAATATGCCTTGTTTGGTTGATGAAAGTTCTGTAATCCACATGATCACAACTCTGTAATGAATGTTGGTCTACTCCATGATGCATGTAGCGTGTTCAGAACATGGAATGTCATGGTGAGTGAAAGTGTACCGTACATGTCTATTGGATAGAACTCGCTCCAAGGATATTTTTCTGGGCATTCTGCCTCATTTTCGAAACTGGCCTTAGGAAAAAGCTGTGAAAAAATTGTAAATGATTCTAGCTTTAAATATGCCTTGTATGGTGGTTGAAAAATCGTTAACACAAATGCACTTAACTCAGTAATGAATGTTTGTCAAATCCGTGAAGCATGTAGTGTATTCGAATCACAAAATGTCACAGTGTGGGAAAGAATGTAAATTGCATGTCTATTTTGTAGAACTCACTCCAACAGATTTTTTCTGCACATTCTGCCTCAATTTCGAAACTGGCTTTAGGAAAACCTGTGAAATCACTGTAAATGTTTCTAGGTGTAAATATGCCTTGTATGGTGGATGAAAGTTTGTAATGCACATGATCACAACTCTGTAATGAATGTTTTTCGAATCCGGGTTGCATGTAGCGTGTTCAGAACATGGAATGTCACGGCGAGTGAAACTTCGTAAATTAAATGTCTATTGTGTAGAACATGCTCCAGGGAGGATTTTTCAGAGCATTCTGCCTCATTTTCGAATCTAAACTTAGGTAAGAGTTTTGAAATCAGAGTAAATGTTTCTTGATGACCATATGGATTGTATGGTGGATGAAAGTTCTGTAAACCACATGCTACAACTCAGTAATGAATGATTGTCGAATCCGAGATGCATGTATCGTATTTGAAACACGGAACATCACAATGTGTGAAACTATGTAAATTACATATTTCTCGGGTAGAACTCACTCCAAGAGTATTATTCTGCGCGCATTCTTGCCCATTTTCTAAACTGGCTTAAAGAAAACCTGCGAAATTACCATAAATGTTTCTAGGTTTAAATATGCCTTGTTTGGTGGGTGAGAGTTCTGTAACCCGAATGATCATAACTCTGTAATGAATGTTGGTCTACTCCAAGATGCATGTAGTGTGTTCAGAACAGGGAAAGTTACGGTAAGCGAATATATGCAAATTACATGTCTATTTGGTAGAACTCGCTCAAAGAGGATTTTTCTGTGCGTTCTGCATCATTTTCATACCTGGCCTTAGGAAAAACTGTGAAATCAGAGTAAGATTTCTAGGTGTATATATGCCTAGTATGGTGGATGAAAGTTCTGTAATCCACATGATCACAACTGTGTAATTAATGTTTGTCGAACCCGTATAGCATGTAGCGTGTTCGGAACATGGATATCACGGTGAGTGAAAGTGTACCGTACAAGTCTATTGGGTAGAACTCGCTCAAAGAGTATTTTTCTGGGCATTCTGCCCCATTTTCCAACCTGGTCTTTGGAAAAACCATGAAATCAGACTAAATATTTGTAGGTGTAAATATGCCTTGTTTGGTGATTGAAAGATCATTAATCCACATGCTCAGAACACCTTAATGAGTGTTTGTCGAATTCGTAATGCATGTAGTGTGTTCGGAACACGGAATGTTACGGTGAGAGGAACTATGTAAATTATGTACCTTTTTGGTAGAACTCGCACCAAGAGGTTTTTCTGTGCATTCTGCCTCATATTGGAATTTGGCCTTACGAAAAATATGAGAAATCAGACTAAATGTTTCTAGGTGTATATATGCCTCGTATTGTGGATGAAAGATCTTTAATCCACATGTTCACAACTCATTAAAGAATGTTTGTCGAATCCGTGATCCATGTAGAGTGTTTGGATCACAGAATATCACGGTGACAAAACTTTGTAAATTACATGTGTATTGGTTAGAACTCGCTCCAAAAGCATTTTTCTTCGAAACCTGACTCATTTTCAAAACTGGTATTAGGAAAACACTATGAAATTTGGGAAGATGCTTCTACGTGTCAATATGAATTTTATGGTGGGTGAAAGTTCAATAATCCAAATGCTAACAATTCTGTAGTGAATTTTTGTTGAATCCATGATGTATGCAGCTTTCTAGGATCACTGAATTTCACAGTGAGCGAATCTATGTAAATTACATGTCTTTTGTGTAGAAGTTGCTCCAAGGGAATTTTACTGTGAAATCTGCCTCATTTTTTAAACTGGCATTAGGAAAAAACTCGAAATACGGGAAAATGATTCTAAGTGTCAATATGCGATTTATGGTGGATGAAATTTCGGTAAACAATATGCTAACAACCTGTTGTGAATATCAGACGAATCTGTGATGCATGTAGCTTAATTGAAACACGGAAATTCACGGTGATCTAGTCTATGTAAATTATATGTCTATTGTAGAACTCACTCCAAGAGCATTTTTCGGCAAAAACGACCTCACTTTCAAAATGGCATTTGGAAAACACTGCGATCTCAGAGTAATTGTTTCTAATTGTAAATATGCCTTGTATGGTGGATGAAAGTTTTGTAATCCTCATGCTCACGACTTCCTAAAATATATTTGTCTAATCAGGGATGCATGTTGCATGTTCAGAACACGGAATGTCATGGTGAGGAAAACAATGTAAATTACATTTCTATTCGGTAGAAGTCGCTCCAAGAGCATTTTTCTGTGAAATCTGCCTCATTTTCAAAACTGGCATTAGGAAAAAACTCGAAATATGAGAAAATGTTTCTAAGTGTCAATATGCGTATTATGGCGGATGTAATTTTGGTAAACAACATGCTAACAACTCTGTTGTGAATATTAGATGAATCTGTAATGCATGTACTTATTTGATACACGGAAATTCACGGTGATATAGTCTATGTAAATTACATGTCTATTGGTTAGAACACGCTGCAGGAGAAATTTCCTGCAAAATCAGCTTCATTTTCGAAACTGGTTTTAT